>NW_022589747.1:7669053-7733557 GCF_004348235.1 Phoca vitulina | reverse complement strand
CCTGATGCCGAGCGATATTGAACACTTTTTCATGTGTCTGTTGGCCATTTGGATGTCTTCTTTGGAAAAATGTCTGTTCATGTCTTCTGCCCATTTCTTGATTGGATTCTTTGTTCTTTTGGTGTTGAGTTTGATGAGTTCTTTATAGATTTTGGATACTAGCCCTTTATCTGATATGTCATTTGCAAATATCTTCTCCCATTCTGTCAGTTGTCTTTTGGCTGCTCTGATCTTTATTATTTCTCTTCTCTTGGAAAAATACTCTGTTTCCTTTGCTTTGCAAAAGCTTTTTATCTTGATGAAGTCCCAAGAGTTCATTTTTGCCCTTGCTTCCCTTGCCTTTGGCGATGTTTCTAGGAAGAAGTTGCTGCGGCTGAGGTCAAAGAGGTTGCCGCCTGTGTTCTCCTTTAGGATTTTGATGGACTCCTGTCTCACACTGAGGTCTTTCAACCATTTGGAGTCTATTTTTGTGTGTGGTGTAAGGAAATGGTCCAGTTTCATTCTTCTGCATGTGGCTGTCCAATTTTCCCAACACCATTTGTTGAAGAGACTGTCTTTTTTCCATTGGACATTCTTTCCTGCTTTGTCAAAGATGAGTTGACCATATAGTTGAGGGTCCATTTCTGGGCTCTCTATTCTGTTCCATTGATCTATGCGTCTGTTTTTGTGCCAGTACCATACTGTCTTGATGATGACAGCTTTGTAGTAGAGCTGGAAGTCCGGAATTGTGATGCCGCCAGCTTTGCTTTTCTTTTTCAACATTC
Organism: Phoca vitulina; assembly: GCF_004348235.1. Classification (NCBI taxonomy): domain Eukaryota; kingdom Metazoa; phylum Chordata; class Mammalia; order Carnivora; family Phocidae; genus Phoca; species Phoca vitulina. Next base: position 7,732,793 of record NW_022589747.1, on the reverse strand, counting down.
CTCTGGCTATGCGGGGTCTTTTCTGGTTCCATACAAATTTTAGGATTATTTGTTCCATTTCTTTGAAGAAAGTGGATGGTATTTTGATGGGGATTGCATTGAATGTGTAGATTGCTCTAGGTAGCATTGACATCTTCACAATATTTGTTCTTCCAATCCATGAGCATGGAACGTTTTTCCATTTCTTTGTGTCTTCCTCAATTTCTTTCATGAGTATTTTATAGTTTTCTGAGTACAGATCCTTTGCCTCTTTGGTTAGATTTATTCCTAGGTATCTTATGGTTTTGGGTGCAATTGTAAATGGGATCGACTCCTTAATTTCTCTTTCTTCTGACTTGTTGTTGGTGTATAGGAATGCCACTGACTTCTGTGCATTGATTTTATATCCTGCCACTTGACTGAATTCCTGTATGAGTTCTAGCAGTTTTGGGGTGGAGTCTTTGGGATTTTCCACATAAAGTATCATATCATCTGCAAAGAGTGAGAGTTTGACTTCTTCTTTGCCAATTTGGATGCCTTTGATTTCTTTTTGTTGTCTGATTGCTGTGGCTAGGACTTCCAATACTATGTTGAATAGCAGTGGTGATAGTGGACATCCCTGCCGCGTTCCTGACCTTAGGGGGAAAGCTCTCAGTTTTTCCCCATTGAGAATGATATTCGCTGTAGGTTTTTCATAGATGGCTTTTATGATATTGAGGTATGTACCCTCTATCCCTATACTCTGAAGAGTTTTGATCAAGAAAGGATGCTGTACTTTGTCAAATGCTTTTTCTGCATCTATTGAGAGGATCATGTGATTCTTGTTTTTTCTTTTGTTAATGTATTGTATCACGTTGATTGATTTGTGGATGTTGAACCAACCTTGCAGCCCAGGGATAAATCCCACTTGGTCATGGTGAATAATCCTTTTAATGTACTGTTGGATCCTATTGGCTAGTATTTTGGTGAGAATTTTTGCATCCATGTTCATCAGGGATATTGGTCTGTAATTCTCCTTTTTGATGGGGTCTTTGTCTGGTTTTGGGATCAAGGTAATGCTGGCCTCATAAAATGAGTTTGGAAGTTTTCCTTCCATTTCTATTTTTTGGAACAGTTTCAGAAGGATAGGTATTAATTCTTCTTGAAATGTTTGGTAGAATTCCCCTGGGAAGCCATCTGGCCCTGGGCTTTTGTGTTTTGGGAGATTTTTGATGACTGCTTCTATTTCCTTAGTGGTTATAGGTCTGTTCAGGTGTTCTATTTCTTCCTGGTTCAGTCTTGGTAGTTGATACATCTCTAGGAATGCATCCATTACTTCCAGGTTATCTAATTTGCTGGCATAGAGTTGCTCATAATATGTTCTTATAATTGTTTGTATTTCTTTGGTGTTGGTTGTGATTTCTCCTCTTTCATTCATGATTTTGTTGATTTGGGTCATTTCTCTTTTCTTTTTGATAAGTCTGGCCAGGGGCTTATCAATCTTGTTAATTCTTTCAAAGAACCAGCTCCTAGTTTCGTTGATCTGTTCTACTGTTCTTTTGGTTTCTATTTCATTGATTTCTGCTCTGATCTTTATTATTTCTCTTCTCCTGCTGGGTTTAGGCTTTATTTGCTGTTCTTTCTCCAGCTCCTTTAGGTGTAGGGTTAGGTTGTGTACTTGAGACCTTTCTTGTTTCTTGAGAAAGGCTTGTATTGCTATATACTTTCCTCTTAGGACTGCCTTTGCTGTATCCCAAAGATTTTGAATAGTTGTGTTTTCATTTTCATTGGTTTCCATGAATTTTTTTAATTCTTCTTTAATTTCCTGGTTGACCCATTCATTCTTCAGTAGGATGCTCTTTAGCCTCCATGTATTTGAGTTCTTTCTGACTTTCCTCTTGTGATTGAGTTCTAGTTTCAAAGCATTGTGGTCTGAAAATAGGCAGGGGATGATCCCAATCTTCTGGTACCGGTTGAGACCTGATTTATGACCTAGGATGTGATCTATTCTGGACAATGTTCCATGGGCACTAGAGAAGAATGTGTATTCCATTGCTTTGGGATGGAATGTTCTGAATATGTCTGTGAAGTCCATTTGGTCCAGTGTGTCATTTAAAGTCTTTATTTCCTTGTTGATCTTTTGCTTAGACGATCTGTCCATTTCAGTGAGGGGGGCGTTAAAGTCCCCCACTATTATTGTATTGTTGTCAATGTGTTTCTTTGCTTTTGTTATTAATTGCCTTATATAATTGGCTGCTCCCATGTTAGGGGCATAGATATTTACAATTGTTAGATCTTCTTGTTGGATAGACCGTTTAAGTAGGATATAGTGTCCTTCCTCATCTCTTATTACAGTCTTTGGTTTAAAATCTAATTTGTCTGATATAAGGATTGCCACCCCAGCTTTCTTTTGGTGTCCATTAGCATGGTAAATGGTTTTCCACCCCCTCACTTTCAATCTGGGGGTGTCTTTGGGTCTAAAATGAGTCTCTTGCAGACAGCATATCGATGGGTCTTGTTTTTTAATCCAATCTGATAGCCTGTGTCTTTTGATTGGGGCATTTAGCCCATTTACATTCAGGGTAACTATTGAAAGATAGGAGTTCAGTGCCATTGTATTGCCTGTAAAGTGACTGTTACTGTATATTGTTTGTGTTCCTTTCTGGTCTATGTTGCTTTTAGGCTCTCTCTTTTCTTAGAGGACCCCTTTCAATATTTGTTGTAGGGCTGGTTTCGTGTTTGCAAATTCCTTTAGTTTTTGTTTGTCCTGGAAGCTTTTTATCTCTCCTTCAATTTTCAATGACAGCCTAGCTGGATATAGTATTCTTGGCTGCATATTTTTCTCATTTAGTGCTCTGAATATGTCCTGCCAGTCCTTTCTGGCCTGCCAGGTCTCTGTGGATAAGTCTGTTGCCAATCTAATGTTTCTACCATTGTAGGTTACATATCTCTTCTCCCGAGCTGCTTTCAGGATTTTCTCTTTGTCTCTGAGACTCGTAAGTTTTACTATTAGATGTCGGGGTGTTGACCTATTTTTATTGATTTTGAGAGGGGTTCTCTGTGCTTCCTGGATTTTGATGCCTGTTTCCTTCCCCAAATTAGGGAAGTTCTCTGCTATAATTTGCTCCATTATACCTTCTGCACCTCTCTCTCTTTCTTCTTCTTCTGGGATCCCAATTATTCTAATGTTGTTTCGTCTTATGGTATCGTTTATCTCTCGAATTCTGCCCTCGTGATCCAGTAGTTGTTTATCTCTCTTTTTCTCAGCTTCTTTATTTTCCATCATTTGGTCTTCTATCTCACTGATTCTTTCTTCTGCCTCATTTATCCTAGCAGTTAGTGCCCCCATATTTGATTGCACCTCATTAATAGCCTTTTTGATTTCTACTTGGTTCGATTTTAGTTCTTTTACTTCTCCAGAAAGGGTTTCTCTAATAACTTCCATGTTTTTTTCAAGCCCAGCTAGTATCTTTAAAGTGATGATTCTGAACTCTAGATCTGACATCGTACTAATGTCCGTATTGAGTAGGTCCCTGGCAGTTGGTACTACCTCTTGTTCTTTTTGTTAAGGTGATTTTTTCCGTCTTGTCATTTTGTGCAGAGGAGAAAAGATTAATGAGAGAACAAAATGCTAGCAGGGTAACAATGTCCCCAGAAAATATACTCTAAACAAATCAGAAAAGACCTGAAGCAGTGGGAAAAGAAAGGGAAAGAGAGAAAAAAGAAAAGGAAAGAAAAAAAGAAAAAAGAAAAAGATAAAGATAAAAACAAACAAAAGCAGAACAAAACAAAACAAAACAAAAACAGAATGTGATCAAATATGATCAGGCTGGATTATAGATCAGTGCCACACACTAGATTTTGGGTGTATTTTGGTCTAAGAAAGTCCCTCCCAAAATTTTAAAGAAAGAAAAACTTATATATGTACAAAAATAAGGGTTGATATGATGAAGGGATGGAATATGACTGTAAAGATGGAAATTATAAAAAAATTTTAAAAAAGGATTTGATAAGTTGTTTGAAAAAAGAAAGAAGAGGATTAAAAAAAAAAAAGAAAGAAAGAAAAAAGGGAGAGAATGTGATCAGGCAGGGGAGTAGAAAAAAACCATACACTAGAGATTTAGAGTATATTTTGATCTGTTAGAAGAAACTATCTCAAGATTTTAAAGAGAGAACAACTTATATATATATGCCAAAAATACGGGTAACTACTATGAAGGGATAGAATATGACTTTAAAAATGAAAAATAAAAATGTTTTTTTTAAAAAAAGGGATTGATAAGATGTTGGTTGAAAAAGGGAAAAAGAAAAATTCAAAAAAAAAGAAAAAAGGAAAAAAGAAAAAAAGACAGTTAAAAAAATAATTAACTTTGAAAGACTAAAGAATCATGGTAAGAAAGCCATGAATTCTATGTGCAGTGTTCCCCTAGCGCTGGAGTTCTGCCGTTCTCACTGATCGGTAAACTTGGTCTTGGCTGGCTGTTCTCGCTGATCTTCTGGGGGAGGGGCCTGTTGCCGTGGTTCCCAAATGTCTTTGCCGGAGGCGGAATTGCCCCGCCCTTGCCGGTCCGGGCTGAGTAATCTGCTCGGGTTTGCTCTCCGGAGCTTTTGTTCCCTGCAAGCTCTCCGTACAGCTTTGGAGGCGGAGAGTGAAAATGGTGGCCTCCCAGTCTCCGCCCCGGAGCAGCCGAGAACTCGGGGTCCCGCTCCTCAGCGAGCCCCCAGAGAAAAGCCGTCAGTCACTCCCGTCTCCCCGGTCTCCGGCCGCACTCCGCGCTCACCCGGCCTGTGACCGCGCCTTTCTATCTGGCACCCGACCCCGGGTGGAGTCTCCAAACCCAGCAGATCCCCGCGGTGCGCTCCCGCACCTCTCCTCCCGGGGGAAGAAGGTGAGTCTCCCCGGATCTGCCGCTTGTTGGGTCCCTGCTGGAGGAGCAGGGGCCCGACTGTGCCGCGGATCACGGTTTATGGCAACCCCGAGCTGAGAGTCCGCGCCTGGGCTCCGTCTCTGCAGCCGGCTTCCCTGCTCCGATACCTGGGAGCTCTGCCGCACTCAGGCACCCCTGGTCTTTCTGTGACCCCGAGGGTCCTGAGACCACACTGTCCCGCGAGGGTTCCACCCCCCACTTCGCCACCAGAGTGACGTCCCTCAGCGGAGCAGACTTCTAAAAGTTCCGACTTTGTGCTCCGTGGCTCTATCACTTGCCAGAAGCGGCCGGCGGAGGCCCCTCCCCCGCCGTCTATCCTCCCGAATATCGCCTCGGATTCACTTCTCCGCACGTCCTACCTTCCAGAAAGTGGTCGCTTTTCTGGTCAGAGAGTTGTTGCTCTTCTTTTCTTTGATCTCCTGTTGAGTTTGTAGGTGTTCAGAATGGTTTGATCCCTATCCAGCTGAATTCCTGAGAGGAGACGAAATCCAGGTCTCCTACTCCTCCGCCATCTTGCTCCGCCTCTCCCAAGCTTCTGTTTAAATATTAAGTAAACATGGAGATCTTCTGACTAACTTGTACATACTACTTCGCATCTCCTTAACCTCTCCTGATTTTTCTATGGATTCTCTCCCCCATTGTGCATTGTCTATATAATTCCTAATAAACATAAAAATGTTTCTTTTTTAAAAGTGCACATGAAACTGTCATAAAATCAAGCACATATTAGATAACTAAGAAACATCAGTAAGACACGTGAAGTTAAAATATTATAAGCAATAACCTTTGATTAAAATTCAATGAAATGAGAAATTAAATGGAACATGAATGGAAAGTTTACAAAAGAAAAGAAGTCATATAAATACATGTAAAATCATTTTTTCCCTCTACAGAAATCAAATAATACTAAGATAGAAATACATTTTCATCAATAAAACTAGTTAATTTTTTCTTTTTTTATGCTGAAAGGGCTAGGTCAATGTATGTAATGCTTGTGGGAGCTTAATCTGCTACAGGCTTTGAGAAAAGCAATTTGACAATATTTATATGGATCATTAAAAATGTTTATATACTCTAGACCACTAGTTCTGCTTCTGTAGTTATTATTTTTTTACATAAAATGATCTACAAGACAATCAAAAATTGGTATATAAAGATATTTATTGTACCACTTTAGTAATATGGATAAAATAAAAATATATACATGTTTATTGAATGGTCATCTTATCAGGCTGTTCTAAACTGATGGAGTATTATGAAACTCCCAAAATATCAACCTTTAGATATAACCCAGTTATTGAATAATAATAATGATTAATTTATTTTCCTGTGCTAAATAAATGACATAGCATAAGTAAACTATCTATATTTGTGTATCTATATATAGAAGTACTGATTGGAAGGAAAATTTGTTTCACTGAAGATGGAAGTGTCAGAAAAAAAAATATCTATGTGTGACTGGGAATAATGCGCATATGCTTTAGGTAGAAATATGACTCAACTAGTTCTGGAGAACATACCTCATTGTCTGAGAGAAACCAGATAACGACGGGGATGCTGCACTGTATTGGCATTCTTGTAACTGAAAATATGGGTATAGTCAAGAACAGAGGTGATAGTCAACCAAATGGAGTGGAATGTCCCTCTAAAATGAAATTACAATGCCAATATTTCCAGTTTCTTTGATGCATGTTCTACTGCTCATACCCTAACCATGTAATGTGAAATAATATGTAAAATAAAGTGAATAGTTTCATAGTAGACAACCCCTGGTAGAGTCAGTCTCTCACTGAGGAATAGTCAGATAAAAAGTGTGGGAAGAGTTGGTGTGTTAGATAATATGGGATATGAAGCAAGGAATTTTCATTACACATAAGTGGTTCCATTAAGCAGAGAGTGCATGCGCTTCTTGGGTTTCATAGACTTCTCTCAATCTGTCGTCAAAGACTGTAAATAACATAGGTGTCCCTGAATCCACACTGCACTGCACAAGGTGGGGTACTGAACAGGAGAGGGCTACACAGAGATAGAACCCTAGAAGTCTAGAGAGAACTGCCTGTAAATAGTCAACAAATAACAGTGTGAAGAAATTATGCAAGATCAAGGAAAGATTCATCCAAAAAGATTTGAGGGAACATTACTGAGAATTCACATAAAACCAGGAATAGTATCAATCTGGAAAACAACTCAAAATTCAGTGTATTTGACATTTGGAAAGGTCTTGCTTCAATAGTGGGGGAAAATACTCCTGTAGACCTACCAAATAGATCTTAAAAACAAAAATATAGAGGGTCCACTTGTCCCCAGGTAACTTACCCATTGTCTCAAAAGAAAGCACAAGAATATGTATAAGACTAAAGAAATATATAGCACCCAACAAATTAAAATTCACATCTGACATCCAATTAAAGATTACCAGTCATGAAAATACAGGAAAATACAACTCTCAACATGAAGAAAAATAAAAACAATCTAAAATATCTAATAACTGGCAAAAAATATTAGAAATAGCAGGTATAGACCATGGAGCAGTTATAGGTCATGAAAGATTAAAAAGACCCATCATGGACACGGAGAGGGGAAAACTACAATGTCTGAGATAAAAAAATGCACGGGATGAAATTAAAGCAGATTAGGCATTGCAAAAGTAAACATTAGTGAATTTGAAATTAAAACAATAAAAACTATCAACAATAAAACACAGGGAGAAAAAATAATTTAATCAGTAAGCTATGGGACTTCATGCAGCCTAATATATGTGTAATTAGACTCCCAGAACGAGACGGGTGGGCAGAAATATATTTAAAGAAATAATAGCTAGAAGATTCCAAATTTGGTGAAAATTGTGAATGGTTGTATCCAAGAATCTCAAAAAAAAAAAAAAATACACACAAGAAACATGAAGAAAATTATACCAAAGCATAATAGGAAAATTGCCCAAAAGTGATAGCCAATGTTAAAAGCTGCCAGAAGAATAAAAAAAGACATGTTACATACAGATTAATGACGATACAAAATAAACACAACAGCATATTTCTCTTCAGAATCATTGTAAAAGACACTACACTATAAAAAAAAAAGAAAAATAAATAAAATAGTCAACCTAGAATTTTGTACGAGGCAAAAATATGTCTCATTGAAAAAGAAAAATGTTTTTTTTCAGATATACAAAAGTTAAAAGAATTCATAACTAGAAGAATTGGACTAAACAAACAAGGAAACACAAAACAAAAATCTATTAATTGCAATCTTCCAGGCAGAAGGAAAATCACAACAGGCAGAGAACTGGATCTATACAAACAAGCAAGAGCACTAACAATGATAACTAAGTGGGTAAGTGTGTACAGTATTTATCAAGTAGTTGGTATGACAATCATAATAGAAAGGCCTAAATATTATTATGTAGTTATACTATATGCCAAGTGGTAGATTATCACTTGAATATAGACTGTGGTGAATTAAAGATGCATACTCTTGTTGCCCTAAAGCAACAACCAAAATACCACTAGAAAATCTTATACTTAATGTGCAGTAAAAACTTAACCTCTCAATAAAAGGTCTGGCCTTTGCCTCTCCCCCTCCCCCACCACTGCCTTTGGAGACAATCTTCATGTCATGGCCTTGGGCTAGCCAGAGAGTAATAATGTGATTTAGGGTGGGGGAAAGCCACACCAAAAACAACCATTAATGTGATTTGGGTCACATTGTATCAGACGACCTGGAGACTGAAATCAGCCATGTGGGCAATCAATCAATTAAATGTACCTACTAGAGCCCCAATAAAAACTCTGAACACTGAGGTTCAGGTGAACTACCATGGGAGCAACACTGTGAAGTTTCCCACTCGACACCAGGAAATTAATGCATCCTGACTCCATAGGGAGAGGTTAATGGAAGCTCCACATGTAATCCTTCCCCACACTCCAATGTGCTTCTTCCCTTGACTAACTTTAATCTGTGTCCTTTCCCCATAATAAACTAACTATAAGCAGAATAGCTTTAAGTCAGTTATGTGAGTCTTTCTAGTGAATGATCAAAGTTGAGGAAGATTTAGGAAGCCACTTGTGATGGTTAGTTTTTAGTTGTATGTGTCAATACGACTAGACAATAATATCCAGTTATTTAATCAAATATTGATTTAAGTTTTGCTGTGAAGGTATTTTGTAGTTGTGGTTTCTACCCAGGATAAATTGACTTTAAATAAGCGCATTACCTTAGATAACATCAGTGGGGCTCATAAATAAGTTGAAAGCCTTAGGAGCAAAAACACGCATCTTGGAGAGAAAAGAAATTCTGCCTCAAGAATGGAGATTCAAAGCATGCCAGAGTTTCCACCCTACCAGCCTTCCCTACTGATTTTAGCTTGGACAGCTCACGCAATCACATGAGCCAATTCTTTAAAATAAATCTCTTCATATCCTGTTTCCAGTAATAAAGACACCACTGAGAGTCTATGGCATGAGGTAGCAACAGAGAAAAACAAATTATCACCATTAGCTAGTCCTTACCAATACTTATTAAAAGGTAAGTTTCTGAGTAAGTGTATATTTCACACCTTAGAATATTTCTGTCAACGAGTATTATGAAATTGGCTTTTTTGCTTGTAACTATGCTAGATCAAGTAGGGAAAGACTAGGGGTAAGATCAGGGCTTCAAATTCTTAACTTAAACCTATGTCATCATTTGGTCTGCAGGGACCAGATAACCTTTTCCTTCCATATGACATACTCTGGTCCCTTACACTGATGGCATTGGTGATTGGACCTACTGAGCAAGAAGTAGCAATTATTCTAAACTTCTTGGTGAGACATTTGAAGATCAGAGGATGGAAGATAAGTCTGACAAAAAATCTGACAAAACCTCCCACCTCAGTAAAATTTCTAGGGGTCCAGTGGTGCAGGACATGGTAAGATATCCCTTCTAAGGTGGAGAATAAGTTGTTGCACCTGGCCTTTCCTACAACTAAAAAGAAAGCACAATTTCCAGTGGTGTGTGCTACTCTATTTACTGAGTGACCCAAAACGTGCTAGTTTTGAGTAGTGTCCAGAACAAAAGAAGGCTCTGCAGCAGGTCCCAGCTGCCTGGCTCTTCCAATTGAGCAGTATGACCTAGATGATCCAATGGTGTGGCAGATAGGGATTTTGTTCAGAGGCTTTGGGGGTGAATCATAGAGTAGGCCTTGGGGATTTTGAAACAAATGCCTGCCTTTCTCTCAGAAAACTGTTTCCTTTTGAGAAAAAGCTCTTGGTCTACCACTGAGCCTTAATCAAGACTAAATGCTTAATCATGGGCCACCAACCTGAGCTGCCCATCATGTACTAGATGTTGTCTGATTCACCAAGTCATAAAGTTGGATGTACTCAGCTTCCATCATGAAAGGGGTAGCACTTTTTGTCTGACTGAAATAGATACTTTCTATGGATATAGATTGGCTTTCCCTGCATGAAGTGTTTCTGCCAAAACTGCCATCTGTGGACTTACAGAATGCCTTATCCATGGTCACGATATTCCACACAGCATTATTTCTAATCAAAGAACTCACTTCACAACAAATGAAGGGCAGAAAAGAGCCCAGGAGTATGGAACTCACTAGTCTTACCATGTTTTCATCATCGTGGACCCGTTGCCTTGATAGATGGGTGGACTAGCCTGTTGAAGACTCAGTTGCGATGCCAACTAGACTGCAGTACCTCGTAAGGCTGTATTTCTCAAGAAGCTGCTTATGCTCTGAATCAGTGTCAAATAGATGGTGCTTTTATCTCCAGGATTCACAGGTCCAGGAACCAATGGATGGAAATGAGACTGGCACCACTCGTTATTACCCCTACTGACCCACTATCATTTTTTTTTTTAATTTTTTTTTTACTTTCTGCTCCCACGACCTTCTTTTCCACTCATCTAAAGATTGTACTTCCAAAAAGAGGAATACTTATACCAGGAGACACAATAACGATTCAATTGAATTGAAAGTACAAATCAAAATTACTTTGAGAATTAGTGTTGTTATTTCCAAATTGATACTTACTAATAACATGTGTCTTTCATAAACTGTATCTCCTACAGGATAGTAGTCTAAGGTACAAAGCATAATGAAGACATCTGATCTAATACTGTTAGCAAGTTGTGTGAGTCATTCTAATGAATTATCAAACCTGAGGGAATTTTAGGAACCTCTCTATCATAGTTAATTTTTTATCAACTTGTCTTGGCTATAGTACTCAGTAGTTGATCAAACACTAATCTGGGGCACTTGGGTGGCTCAGCCAGTTAAACTCTGACTTGATTTTGGCTCAGGTCATGATGTCAGGGTCGTGAAATCAAGCCCTGTGTAGGGCTCTGGCTCAGCACTGGGCGTGAGCCTGCGTTGGGAGTGAGCCTCCTTAAAATTCTCACTTTGCCCCTTCCCACTCATGCTCTCTCTCTCTAAAACAAACAAACAACAACAACAAAAACAATACCTTAAAAAATGCTTATCTAGGTTTTGCTGTGATGGTATGTTGTACATGTCGTTAACATCTACAATTAGTTGACTTTAAGTAAAGGGGATTATCCTCCATAACGTTGGGTGGGCCTTATACAATAACTGAAAAAATATATCAGTAGATAGCTTCAAACTAGTGAAGAGGTATTTTTCCAGTTCTCTCCAGTATCTCTCCCAAGCGTCCTCCAGTCTCAACACTGTAATTCCAATTAGCCCACATCACTTCTCACCCCTTTGGAGTCATTGGTCATGGGTGGTTCCCAGTGATCCTGTTTCCTACTGTTCAGAAAACTGCATCCTCCAGTGGCTTGGCCTACCAACTTCCTTCTCAGCCAATTTCTTTTTGCATATAGACGATGCCCTTATTTGATATGCCACTTTGATTTGGCCTAGCCACCTCCACAGGGCCTTCCTTTCTGTATCTCTGAAGATAGACCTCCAAAATAAATCAGGATGTGCATACGATCATAGCAGGTAGTGCCCACATCAGAACAGGAATGGAGACCCACTCCCTTTCTCTGATCCTAGGATTCCCCAACCTCACCAGGAGTCGAGCACCACATTGTTGAAGAAGTGGGGTGTGGATCTGGTGACTGGCATGTGGTCGCACCTGCAGCTGTCTTCCCATCTTGAGTCATGGTTATCTCTTCACTGCCTTCCACTGCTGCAGAGACCTTCCTGTCTAGCATGGCTCCCCCAAACCTGGGAGGTGCTTGGCTTTGTGGTAGCTGAACTTCTGTGTAGGAAGGTATAAACCACTCGCCACTGAGCTTTGCCCACAGTCTTCCATGATGTATCCTTGCATTGTTCTCGTGGATGGGTAATGGCATGGAAACCCCTTTGCCAGGAGCCAGGAAATGTGGGTGACTGATGTTTCCTTGGTACTTTTTTTTCCCTCTACACCACTTTCTACAGTCTTGTTTTTAAACAATTTTTGTATCAAAAATGTGTATCTTAGTGTATATCTTTCAGAGAGACAGAGCTTGGAGAAGCACTTCACTGTGGTCTGTCAACTTAGAGAGGACCTTTGAGTATGCTTCATGGGACTGGAGTACCAAGCAATATTACTTAAGATGTTATAATGTGAATTCTCCTGTTGAGGCAACCCTTAGATGCAATCTTTATTCCAAACACTTTATGTGTTTGGAAACTAGTTTACCATCATCTAGTATAAAGAACCATGATGCTTAAAAGACATTGGATGGTTTAGAATTCATTATTTTACCACGTTTGTTGAATAAAGAAATTTATTCAATGTTCTTTTTTGCCAAAATATTTATAATGTAGTCCCACCATAATCCATCTCCATGGAAATTAGATTTAAATATTTAAATTTAATTTGCAAGAGATTTGATTACTGATTTTTAAAACTGAATTATCCATCATTTAACTAACCACAACTACTTAGGATTAATAAGTAGGTTTTTAAATAAATATAATTAACATTGAGAAAATTATATTTTCTTATTCAATGTAATTGACATTTCATGTAAAATTCTAATATATTGACCATGTTTTCACTGCATAAATTTGCTATATAAATATATGTGTGTATATATATACCTCCCCATCTCATATATATAAATAATATATAAATATTTATATAAGTTATATATATATATATATATCTCCCCCCATCTCCCATATGCATATGTTTATATACATAGTTGGCCTACCAACTTCCCTCCCAGTATATTTATATACATACATATGGGAGATGGGGGTAATTCTTACTTCCAGCTCCAGAGATCTAAACAGGACGTGAGGAAGAAGTTTCCAACAGAGGTACTATTCAGCTCTACAGGATCAGAAAACCATAGCTGCTTAATCTGCTCTTCTTCTTATTCTTTCCTTTCTTATTTCTTTAGGTTCAAAAGTGAAGGAACTACCTGTTTATGTACAAAAAGCAAGCTATCAAAAATGTATTTCATTTCTGTATGTTCAGAACTCAATTCTGAACTCATTATTTGCTTTGAAAAATTAATTCTAACTCTACAAGTAAGTGACGTCTATTTAAAATTAGATTGTAGAAGGCCTTTTTAGATTAGATTAATTTTTAAAGAAAGAAGTTTTATAAGTGATTCCCTAACACTTCCTTATTATAGTTCTGAGTGAACAGGGTGTGTCCCCTTCTTTGTAGTGACCCCACTAAGAGTGATATTTGGTATTCACCCTGCACCAGGATACTTTTTTTTTTTAAATTTTTTATTGTTATGTTAATCCCCATACATTACATCACTAGTTTTAGATTGCACCAGGATACTTTTATCACAATATTCACATATGATGGCTCACAACCTCCTTGGGATCTTCTTGGGTGAGATCTGAACCTGGCTTCCCATGGAGATCGGGAGAAGAGGCAGGCAAATCCAGATAGGCAGGTGGCAGGTGTAGAAAGCAAGAGAACTTACATACGTGGCTTATCTTGGACAGCCGCAAGACAAGGAGATCTCCACCCCAGGCTGCCAAATCTTAACTTTATATAGAGGTCTTACCTGGGCTCAGTCACATACTCAGTCCAGATGGCCTCAACACCACATTTCTATTTCAAAGCTGTGACCTTGGGGCAGCCTGTGGGAGTAAGGAAAGTAAGTGAGATGCACATTCCAGGGACAGAGGAGGTGGTAAGAAGCCTCCGATTGCCCAAGTCAGCTCGTGCATCAGCTGGTGATTATGTCTTCTTGAGGACCTCTACTAACAGCATTGCCCCAAGATCCCTTGCAAATATAGAATGCATGTGTTGTTTCTTGGAATTCAATCCTGGTTATTGCATAACAGCATATAAACTATTTCACATATGTGGCGAATTGTTTTGTCACTTGCAGAAATCAATGCATGTCCCACTCAAGTATCTGTTCCATTTTGATCTATTTCAAGATTCTTTTCACAATTTAGACTGCAATGATTTTTACCACCAACTGCTTATGTTCACACCATTTTAATAGCAGTTTTAGATCTTTGAGCAACTGGTCAAATGCTTGTTCTGGGTTTTTTCTTTGTAAGTGGGTTCTTTTCTCAGTAATAAGCAAACCAGAGTCACATGGTGCACTAAGAAGAGAATGTAGTTACCTTAATAGCCTTATACAATGACAACACACACACATATATACACACAAATACACACATATAAATTGAAATTTGCAGTAGCTCTGAATTACCAAAATGTGTTTGACTTTTATTATCATTGTGATAATTTTAGTGATCTCTATAGAAATTGAACAGATGGCTTCATGTTATAATGGAGGAACAATTATCGTTAAATGGGTAATGATCTACAACATGTGAAAAAGGGAAAAAAATAAAATTCTTTTTATAGGTTTCCAGGAGATGTTTCTTTTTCATATAGGTAATAATTTTGTGCACTTTTTTATACTTCTTTTGAAAAAAAAATTGGCAAAAATACAGATTAAAAACGCACGCATACTCACACTGGCGTGTTTGTTCCCAACACATGTGTCTCCCTCTTGAAACCCACACCCTCTGTCCTGACAGCTTACATTGCAGAGTCCTGGAAACACACAACCACAAGAAAGTGTGGTAAAGGATGCAAATTCTTGTACAAGGTATAAAAAAAGCACAGAAGAAGGAGTTAACTCTTTTAGAGGCTGCTGGTGAGGATAAATCAAAGAACAAAGTTTCGAAGGAATTTGGAGGCAAGCCAGGTTGGAGAAATTAGTATGTGGACATTTAACCAAATCATTCTCAGCAACTGCAAATAGCCAGGCACTGTTCTTGGAATAAAAATAGTGCTTTTAGAAAAGAAGATTTGGGGAAGAGAGAGAGGATGTCAGAGAAGCAGGTCCCTGGGCTTAGACACACCTTTAGCCCCCCACCTCAATACTCACACCATCTCTTTCCTGGTCTCTAAACTGTGCCTCTTCCTGCTCAGAGATCCCTTGAGATACTAGAGCTGTGTAGGCCAGGAAAAGCATTTGCATGACTCTCAGGATTAGCATTCAGAAAGAAGGAAAGATAATTCATAGAGCCTAGACAAAATATTAGATTAAAATATATATATATATATATTTGTGGGATTTTTAAGGTCATGACTCTTTGTCTGTAATCTTTGGGCACTATCCCAAGAATTACATGCTCTCCAGGATCTACATATGTTATCTTCATATTAATCTGAATGTGAATCCTCTTTCTCATTTCCCACCTGTAGACAGAACTCCCAGTTTCTACTGGGTTCTCTGGAATGGCCATTCTGCTATAAATAAACTTACCCCATGTTTCACCTCTAGCTCACAGTGGACATATCTTCTCACCCTAACTGAAATATTATTTTGACTACTTTACCTTACTTGAAAGGAGTCTGCCATCTTTCACCCTCACATACCACCTGGATGGCAAGAGGCTATCACTGCCCTCTATAAGTGGTCCTTGACACAGTGGGAATGAATCAGACAAGCTCATGCAGGAATATCACCTTCTTGCATTACCCACTCTTTCCCCCTTGTTCCTATACTGGCTTTCTCTTGGTGATTCTCCCATAGCCACATTTTTTTTTTTTTTTCCACTTCTATTCTTGAATAACCTTGTTAACTTAAATATCCAACATCCCCAGCTTTCAGAATTCCTTATACTGCACTTGAGAAGCTCATTCCCTTAGCCACTTTCTGGATCTTGCTATTCCAAGACTGTTCTACTTCTTCGATCTTAAATTCCTAAGCACTCCAACCCTCTAATTCTGATTAATTCTTCTACCTTTGACCTTTAAACTATAATCATATTTCAGTGTGCTCCAGGACTTCATCAAGACACCCATTCCACTGTACCCACGATTTTCTCCACAAATTGAGACTGCATGACCTGATATCCTTGCCCCTTTTAATAATTTTATAACATATACCTTAGAACCTAAAGTTCCATTAGTTAAGTAGTTGTGGAGAAACTGGAATAACCATTCAGGCTTTGGTGACGGCAAATTCTTGAATTCCTATCTGAGTTGGGTATGCTTAAATATTTACTTATACTTTTTCTGCATTTAATATTCATTCTTTTCAGCCAATAGTCTCTAACATTTTTTACTCAAATTCCCTACCAGGTTTCATCATTTTCACAATGACACAGATAAAGAAAAAGGAAGCCCACTGTTAAGATCTATCTTACCTGTACCTATCCTTAACCTGAAAAAGATGACTGAATCCAATCAGTACTGTTCTCTTTTCTGGTATCAGAAGAAGAATAACTTATCCCACTGTCCTAACATCAGAGCCATTGTAAGAGGTCAGTGCGCAGAGCTGGAAAATATGGAGAGACATCAAAACATTTTTTTTCTTTCTTTCTTTCTTTCTTTCTTTCTTTCTTTCTTTCTTTCTTTCTTTCTTTCTTTCTTTCTTTCTTTCTTTCTTTCTTGACAGAGAGAGACACAGTGAGAGAGGGAACACAAGCAGGGGGAGTGGGAGAGGGAGAAGCAGGCTTCCCACTGAACAGGGAGCCCGATGCGGGGCTCCATCCCAGGACCTTGGGACCATGACCTGAGCTGAAGGCAGACGCTTAACGACTGAGCCACCCAGGCGCCCCTCATCAAAACATTCTAAGCAGCAGAGGGGCTTATCAGAATCATGGCATGTTTTATCAGATGCATATTTTAAAGAGCTAAGTGGGCAGTACTGTTGAAGGAAACTTGGTAGCAGTCTGGAATAGCTAAGTTCGACTCGAGAGGAAATGCTGGGAATGAAAGGCAGGGTAAATAATTTTAAGTGGCAGGGTCAGAATCATTAAAATGTGATGAGTCGAACTGAGATTAAGTGGAGAAAGCCCAGTGCAATCCTCTCCTAATTTTTCTGTTGAGCTGTCGGATTGTCACTCAGTGCAACAGGAATCACAGGCCCGCTAGCATTTCCAAGTAAAGATTCTGAGTTCTCTTGGATGCATTAAATTAAAGATACCTCAAGTATTCCCATGTAGAAACACAGTAGTCAATCAGAGGTACTCAACAGATAACCCCGGGTTGTGTATAGAGAATTGAGATTTAGTTGAAATTTATCATAGTGACGTGTGGCTTCATTCCTGGGTGAGCACCAGTTCACCCAAGCATTGTATACAGAATGAGAAAAACAGATGGCTTAAGCCAGATCACTATAGATAACTAACATTTAATGGTTGAAACAAGGAACACGACCCCACAACAAAGACAGAAAAGCAGTAGAATTGAAACCAAGAAAAAGCAGTTTGCAAAACCGTGAGACGAATGAGTGTTAGAAATTGGTTCATCTATATAGTTTCCAATTCTGGAGGAAATAAGAGTTTTGTTCAGGGTCATGCTCTGTACCTGTGACGTATGTCAAATGGAAAGACGGAAATTCAGTTCTAGAAATGTCAGGTTTAAGTGTACATTTAAAAAAAAAAGTTTTTATTTTGAAATAATTTTGGATTTATGTAAGAGTTGAAAAATAGTGCAGTTCCTGTAAACACTTCAGTGAGTTTTTCTTAATGTCAATATCTTATACAACCAAAGTATACTTATTAAGACTAAGCAATTAACACTGGTACGGTACAATTGCAATTCTAGAGCCTCTATTCACATTTCAGCTTTTCCACTAAAGTCCTTTCCAGTAGTGTCTCTTTTATGTTCTAGGATGCAGTCAGCATAAAACATGGTTTTCCTTTGCCATTTTTCCTTAATTCTCTCTGGTTTGTTAGTTACTTGTTTTTCTTTTTTTCTTTTATTATTCTGGTACTTCTGAAGAATACTGATCAGATATTTTGTAGAATATTTCTCCATTTTGATTTGTCTGACATTTACCATCATAGGCTGAGGCTATGGATTTTGGGGAAGAACACCACAGAAGTTAAGTGCTCTTATTAGATCATATCAGACGCAATAGCAATGTGTCTTTTCCTTAGCGATGCTAACCTTGGCCTCTTGATTAAGGTGGTATCTTCCAGCTTATTCCACTGTAAAGTTGCTATTATTCATTTCTCATGCTCTAGTCTCTGGAAGCAGTTCACTAAGGAAGAAAATGTTATTCAGTAAACTCATTTTGGAATTACGGTGTTTGAGGACAGGAACCAGGAATCTTTCTAAATGTGAAGATGTAGGCAAATCTCTGGGGAAAAAAAAAAAGAAAGAAAGAAAGAATAAAGATAAATTTGGAATTAACATTCAAGTCTGATTGTGGAAATAAAAATCTTGAATAATAAGGAAATCTTGAATAGCACAATTTCCTTCGGACACATAAAGAATTGCTCTAGGTGAGAAAGGAGATTAGTCCCCTCATGAGACACTGTAAGATGCAACTCAGGGCATCAAATAAATGAATGTCACCCAAGCCTCTGGATGACAAGTTCCTCAACAAGGAAATGAAAAATGAGGCCATGTTGTGTAATAGATATATTAATTCTGGTAGTGCTCAACTCCTGTGGCTTTTTTTACTTCTATTTTCACCATTTGGTTAACAGAAAGAAATCTTTCAGTGTTCTTCCTTTAGAATAAGGATTACAAAGAGGAAAAAAAATAATCATTTTTTGAGCTTTTAGGTAGTTTTATTTTTTGATGAAGACAATGTTCTTGAAACCATGGCTTTCAACTAAGAGATCCTCAGAGGAAAAAAATTTGTTTTGTACCAATTCCAAAAGCTTGACTTAAATAGTAAGAACTTAATAATGAAAAAAACAAGCATATTTAGGAAAACAAAATCCATTTACTAACCAAATGTAAATATGGTTAACTATAAAGTTGAAAGAAGGCAATCAGAGATGATGTGACCAGGGTTGGACAGGTTCCCAGGAAGGGAACTGATGTCAATTCCTGTCATAAGAGGAACTGCAGACAGAAAAAATATACCCACCCTCTTAGGGTTTGCACAATGGTTGATCCAGGTGTGTAAATTGATACTGTGTGTGGGCAGTAAAGGGTCAATGAGTGAGAGGGGATGAAGAAGCATGTTGCTCTGGGGGCAACTTCTTGGGTCCTTTAAATCCCAGTGTGGCATGAGAGGAACAGTAGATAATATCCGTTTCCTGAGAATGGGAAAGTGCAGGTTTGCGTGGATGGAAGGGGGAGGAGGAGGGAGCCTTGACAAATGGAGGTAATGGTGGGGACACAGATACCAGGCTAATGCAGGCAACACAACATTTATTCTGATACCTTTTTCACAACCCAATAGAGAACAACTGGAAAAGAAGAAAAGACCAGAGAAGCATCTCTAACCCTGATGGTAAGCAGTGCTCTCTTGAACTGAGAAGCAACCAGAAAAAGGAGGTGGGCAAGAGCAAAGAATGGAGAATCCTGAATTGACTAATTAGTGATTTGAAAGAATTTTAATGAAAAAAAAGTCACAGAGAAACAGCACCAGATGCTCATTAAAGGTGGCAAAACAGGTTGTCTTCAGACCACTGTGGTAGGGGAAGAGACCCCACTATAAACTAATCTCAGCGGGAGCCTGGGTGACTCAGTCGGGTTAAGCACTGGACTCTTGATGTCGGTGCAGGTCGTGATCTCAGGGTGGTGAGAGCAGGCACCCTGTTGGGCTCTGTGTTGAGCACACAGTCTGCTTAGGATTCTCTCTCCTTCTCTTTCTGCTCCCCTACCCCACTCGGATGCTCTCTCTCTCTCTCTCTCTCAAAAAATAAACAAACAAACAAACAATAAAACCTGATCTCGACTCCAACTGACAAAGTTGGCTGAGATATAAAGGGACAACAGAGAGGAAACAAAAAGAAGCTATGAGGAAGTGATAAGAGGGAAAGACAAAAAGAGACCAAAGGACCCTGGGGAAATAGCAATTACATGAGGAAGATGATTGAAAACTTCCTGAAGATGGTTTGGCTGTGGGACACAGTGTATCTTGTGGTTCGGCAGCATTACATTTTCTTTTTCTTTTTTTTTTTTTTTTTTAAAGATTTTATTTATTTATTTGAGAGAGAGAGAATGAGAGAGAGCACATGAGAGGGGGGAGGGTCAGAGGGAGAAGCAGACTCCCTGCCGAGCAGGGAGCCCGATGCGGGACTCGATCCAGGGACTCCAGGATCATGACCTGAGCCGAAGGCAGTCGCTTAACCAACTGAGCCACCCAGGCGCCCAGCATTACATTTTCTTGATCAAAGAACACAGAGCCCGGGGTTGACTGACTTTAGGGACAGGCCTGGTACAGATGGAAGCCTGGCAAAAATGGGTGAATTCTCTTCACACAGTGGTTGGACATGTTTTTTTGTGTTGCCTGGGAGTTCACAATTCCCAAGGAATACTGTCTCTGTAATTCCCAAGGTCCAATTTTCAGTTATCAAGAAAGAATGAGACTCCTGGGTTTGTTCAATTATCAAGAATTAATAAAGAACAGTTTTTAAAATCATACATGAGATTTTTGTTTTTTTAGTGCCTGAGCAGTAGTGTAACTTTTAACACCACTACAAAGCAGTGGTATTAAAAGCTCTTTACTGCATCAGTGAGAGAACAGGGAGGGTTTTGGAGACATGTGGCATTTTCTAATCAAACAAATGTGGCACTATTCAGCTTCCATAAAACAAGCAGCAGGAAAAACTAAGACACAAGGCCACATGCTATGGAAGGATAGTAACACCAACTCTATTAGCAAGAAAGGTTTAATTTGGGAGCCAAGTTGAACCTCATCAGGAAATAAAATTCAGTTCTTACTCTGTAAGAATTCCATCTGATGCTTGAATAAGAAACACACTAAGAATTGTGGCCTATTTCTTTCACAAAGTAGATGGGCATCACCCTGGAAAATGCTAAGCATGAAGGCAAGAAGAGTTGTTTGGACTTAAGCTTGAGTTCTGGAAGGTTCAGGAACATCCTGTCTTTTCTGTCCCTCTCCTATGTATGCACAACCAAAGCTAATTTAGCGTTTCTTGGCATCCTTTTCTCTACCAACCATCCTCTAAACCTTGGTCCTGTTGTCTGATGTTATACCATTCTGTCCCAGCAAACTGACACCTCACTACTTGGGGTATTAGTTAATATCTGCCTTGTACTCATAATCTGTCCCTAGTGTTACCTCTGTTGCTCAGATTTTTTTTTAATTATTTACAGATTGGGGCAAACAGAAATGGGAAGAAGAAAGACATATATAGGAATAATTTATATGGAATAAAATGTATTTAATCAAAACATTCAATATTTTGTCATTGTGAAAAATAAAAGTCTACGAAAAATTATTTGCTTGCAAAATTCCTTCAGAGAAATTACAGAGATAAACCTGAATTCTCAATTTAAATGATATCCCCAGTTTCTGAATAAGCAGGGATTAATTAATAAGATACTTAGTTAATATGATTAATAAGGGCAGTTACAGAAGGTATCCTAATTATTTGGGAATTTTCACCCATATGATGGTAATAATTACTAATTATTTGTAAAATACACAATAGTGAATTATTTTTAATCCTCAGAATTATTTTCAGAAGAGATTTGTTGGAAAAAAAATTGAAATTTAAATGTGATATTTCTCAAAAGATGAAATTGAATAGAAAGAAAAACATTTAAAAAGAAATAAATTAGAAAAATAGATATATTTAATATATGAATAGGAATTAATTATTAATATAGCAACATAAGAAATTAAACAATTGATCCAAGGGTTGTTGCTATATAAATATTTGGGAAGTAAGAAAATAGCAAAAAAAGTATTAATAGTAATCAACTAACTCTTTAAGTTACTTTGTATCATTTGGATAAGCAACATTTCTAATTGAGAACTCAGTCACTGCTCCTGTCTCTCCAGTTACACTCTCCATAAAAGCTGGGATGGGAAACCTAGAGAGTGACGTCAGCAGGATGGTGGTGGACACTGTAGGAAAATAAAATTACAGGCCAACACACCTGATGAACAGAGATGTAAAAATCTTCAACAAAATACTAGCATACCAAATTCCAAGGCAGAGTAAAAAGATTACGAATCACGATCAAGTGGGATTTATCACTGTGATGCAAGTATGGTGTAATATATACAAATCAATAAACGTGACATATCATATTAATAGAATGTTGATAGAAATCATATGATTTTCTCAGTAGGTGCAGAAAAAACATTTGACAAAATTTGACATCCTTTATGATAAAGAGTTTTAAATCAAGAATAGAATGAGTGTACCTCAACATAATAAAGGCCATCTATTACAGGCTGACATTAGCTGTCAAGATAAGGATGCCCACTCTACCACTTCTATTTAATATAGAAGTAGAAGTCCTAGCCAGAGAAGTTAGCCAAGAATAATGAATAAAAAGCATCCAAATAGGAAAGGAAGAAGTAAAAATGTCCTTGCAGATGACATGGTCTTACCCAGAAAATCCTAAAGACTTTACCAAAAAACTGTTAGAATAAATGAATTCAGTAAAATTGCAGGATACAAAATCAATACACAAAAATTAGTTTCATTTCTATGCATTAACAAAGAACTACCCAAAAACAAACTGTGAAAACAATCTCATTTACAATACCATACAAAACATAACTAGGAATATATTTACCCAATAAAGTGAAAGATCTATACACTGAAAACTCCAAGACATTGATGAAATAAATCGAAGAACGACAAATAAATGGAAAGATATCCCATGTTCATTGATCAAAAGAATTGATATTGCCAAAATAGCCATATTACCCGAAATAATCTGCAGATTCAGGGCAATCCCTATCAAAACCCCAATAGTGTTTTTCACAGAAATAAAAAAAAAAAATTCTAAATTCGTTTTGAACCAAAAAAGACCTCAGTAGCCAAAGTAATCTTGAGCAAGGAGAATAAGGCTGGAGGCATCACACTTCCTGATTTTGAACTCTATTACAAAGTAATCAAAACAATGTAGTACTGCCATGAAAACAGACATATAAATAAATACAGCAGAATGGTGAATCCAGAAATAAACCCATCCATAGACAATCAACTAATCTTTGAGGAAGACACCAAGTACACACAATGGGGAAAGAATAATATCTTCAGTAAATGGCATTGTTAAAATTGGTTTTCCACATACAAGAGAATGAAACTGAACCTATAACTTACACATTCACCAAAATAAACTCATAATGGAGTAAAGACTTAAATGACCTGAAACCAAAGAACTCCTAGAAGAAAACAGGTGGAAAACTCCTTGACACTGGTCGTGGCAATAATGTTTTGGCTATGACATCAAAAGCAAAGACAATAAAAGAAGAAAAGAAACACACTTCTGCACAACAAATGAAACCATCGACAAAATGAAAAGGCAACATATAGTATGGGAGAAAATATTTGCCCCCAGTTCCATATCTGATAAAGGTTTAATATCCAAAATATAAAAAGAATTCATAAGCCAAAACCCCCAAATAATCCAATTAAAAAATAAGCAAAGTACCTAAATAGACATTTGTTTTTTCCAAAGAAGTTATGCAAATGAGTACATGGTACTCAAATAGGTACATGAAAAAGTGCTCACTCATCATCAGGGAAATTGAAATTAAACTACAATAAGATATCACCTTGCGCCTGTCAAGATGACTCTTGTAAAGAAAACAAAAGATAACAAGTGTTAGTGAGGATGTGGAGAAAAGAGAATCTTGGGCACTGGTGGTAGGAATGTAAATTGGTGCAGCCACTGGGGAAACAGTATGGAGGTTCTTCAAGAAACTAAAAATGGAACTACCATGTGATCTAGCAATCCCACTTCTGCGTATATATCCAAAGAAAATTAAATCACTATCTCCAAGAGATATCTGCATTTTGATGTTCATTGCAACATTATTCACAATAGCTGATGTATGGAAACCTTGTATTTATGTATGTATGTATACGTATATATAATATAATATAATATAATATAATATAATATAATATAATATAATATAATAATATAATAATAATATAATATAATATAATATAATATAATATATATGTATATATAATGGAACATCTTTCAACCATAAAAATGAAGAAAATCCTGCCATTTGCAACAACATGAGTGAAACTGGAGGTCATTATGCTAAGTGAAGTAAGCCAGAGAGAGAAAGACAAATACTGTATGGCATCAGTTATATGTGGAACCTTAAAAAACAAGAGTAGAATGGTGGTTGCCTGCAGGTTGAGGGTGTGGGAAATGGGGAACATTGGTCAAAGGATATAAACTTTCAGTTATAAGATGAATAAGTTCAGAAGATCTAATGTACAGCTTAGTGACCCTTGAACAATATGGGTTTGAACAGTGTAGGCCTTATTCATAAATTTCTCTTTTTTTTAATAAATATAGCACTATAAATGTATTTTCTCTTCCTTATGATTTGCCTAATAATTAATAATTTTTTCTCGTTTGTTTTATTGTAAGAATACAGTATATAATGCAAATAATATACAGAATATGCGTTAATTATGTTATCGATAAGGCTTCTAGTTAACAGTAGGCTGTTAGTGGTTAACTTTTGGGGGATTCAAAAGTTACATGGGTTTTCAACTGCATTGGGGTTTGGCACCCCACACCCCCATGTTGTTCAAGGGTAAACAGTTAATAAATACTGAATTGTAAACTTGAAATTTGCTAAGAGTAAATCTTAAACATTCACACCAGGAAAAAAAAAAAAAAAAAGTAACTAGTAACCGTGAGGTGATGGGGTTGTTAACTTGATTGTGGTGATCATTTCACAATGTATATGTATAGCAAGTCATCACATTTACATCCCAAATATATGCAATTTTATCTTTCAGTTATACCTCAATGAAGCTAAAAAATAATAAAAAAATTAAATTTAATTAATTAAATGTAAAAGTTGATATGGGTATGAGTAATGGAGTTAAAATTAATACAACACTTGCACTGCAGGGAATGAACCACACACTCTACAGTTATTAATTCAACCTCTTTATTTTTTTTTTTTTTAAGATTTTATTTATTTATTTGACAAAGAAAGATACAGCGAGGGAGAGCACACAAGCCAGAGGAGTAGGGGAGGGAGAAGCAGGCTTTCTGCCCATCAGGGAGCCCGTCGCGAGGCTGGATCCCAGGACCCTGGGACCATGACCTGAGCCAAAGGCAGACGCTTAATGACTGAGCCACCCAGACACCCCTAATTCAACTTCCTTAAATGACTTATTCTACCTAATTTTCGGTGAAACTGCCAATCCAGTTGAGAGAACGCTGTGACTTGAGAAACCATGTAACTGGCAGAAATAACACACAATGTAGGGGTGCCTGGGTGGCTCACTCGTTAAGCGTCTGCCTTCAGCTCAGGTCATGATCGCGGAGTCCTGGGATTGAGCCCCGCATCGGGCTCCCTGTTCCGCGGGGAGTCTGCTTTTCCCTCTACAACTCCCCCTGCTTGTGTTCTCTCTCTCTGTCAAATAAATAAATAAAATCTTTAAAAAAAAATTTAAAAAAAGGAATAACAAAATAACACACAATTTAAAACATTTTATTCTTGATCAGTGCGTAACTGATAATGTCCTTTCCTGGATACATTTTTTTTTTTAAATTTCTGAAAAATTCTCTATTAGCATGAATTAGCTTCATTATTCTTCCATAGTTAGACTGAAGGAAAATACAAATCCACTCACCACCAGTACAAACCATCATCTAGTCCAATCCTCTTTAAATTCTGACCTGACCTTATATCTCAGAATAAAAGTAATATCCGTATTTTGGCTAAAACAATATTGGTGCTATTTAAGATTATTCTTTAATACAATTTTGTTCAAAATAAAATGTCCCATTTATAAATTGCAGAACCAAAATTATATACTCCACTGTGACTACTCTGGAGATTCATTATTCTTTGTTTTGTATTATGATTTTAGCTTTCGTTCTTCCTATTCTAGTTTTATTTCACTTATTAGTGTTTATTTTGTTTACTTGCATTTCTGTTTGCAAATCATCATGAATCAATTTTTTTTTTAAGATTTTATTTATTTACTTGAGAGAGAGAGAGAGAGAGAGAGAGAGAAACAGCATGAGAGCGGAGAGGGTCAGAGGGAGAAGCAGACTCCCTGCCGAGCAGGGAGCCCGATGCGGGACTCGATCCCGGGACTCCAGGATCATGACCTGAGCCGAAGGCAGACGCTTAACGACTGAGCCACCCAGGCGCCCTATCATGAATCAATTTTGATACACGATGAGTCATAAACATAAATGAATGATGAGATATCATTAGATGGATATGGCAGTAGCAAATTCACTTAAATCAGAACATATTCGATAAGATTGTACTAATTAACTTTTTCTTCTGAGGAAATCACAAGTCAAATTTCTCATCAAGGAAAAGTCAATTTAGTTGCCTATGGCTATATTTAATGACCCGACGGCATTTGCTTTAACTTTATGGGCTTAGATATTCAAGGTTAGTGTCCCAGAAGCTGTTTTTTTTTTTTTTTTAAAGATTTTATTTATTTGACAGAGAGAGACACAGCGAGAGCAGGAACACAAGCAGGGAGAGTGGGAGAGGGAGAAGCAGGCTTCTCGCTGAGCGGGGAGCCCGATGTGGGGCTCGATCCCAGGACCCTGAGATCACGACCTGAGCCGAAGGCAGACGCTTAACGACTGAGCCACCCAGGCGCCCCCCAGAAGCTGTTTTATTTTTATTTTTTTTATCATTCTGCCTTCATTTTGAATAGTAAGCAGTAATTCTGTTCTTTAAGTGAACAAATTAAAGATAATTTAGGATGTTCTATGCAAATAGAATTTCTAGAAAAATAACAAAATAATCAATGTAGTGACAAATTTATTCACATAACTAAATTTTTTTGTTTTTGTTATGGGTTCTGTTAAATAAACACACTTCTCATCAGACTGGTACTGAGCTCTGACATTAGGCCAAAAGATTTTAACAATTGGCAGAACTTCCTGGCACGATATCAAAAAACGACCTAGGAAAATCAGACATAGTTCAAGGTAAATTGAATGGCCTCCCTCTTCGGGTACAAGACAGGTGTGATACTCAGCAGTTTCGATGTGAAATGTATAATTAACTGCTCTTTTCTTTGTACTGCCTAAATAGTAATTCAAAAAGCATGCTTACAGTACAATACCTTTTGCCATTACCATTTAGGCAGAACAAAGGAAGGAAGGCCACTAGCACTGACAAAATTTAACACTGTTCCAAAGATTCTAGCCAATAAGGTAGATTGAAAAGTAAAACAATAAAGATATAGAAGACAGCAGGGACACCTGGGTGGTTCAGTCAGTTAAGCATCTGCCTTCGGCTCAGGTCATGACCCCGGGGTCCTGGGATCCAGCCCCGTGTCAGGCTCCTTGCTCAACAGGGAACCTACTTCTCCCTCTCCCTGTGCTCCTCCTGCTTGTGCTCACACTCTCTCTGACAAATAAGTGAATAAAATCTTAAAAAAAAAAAAAAAGGTAGAAGATAGCAATATCAGGGAAGAAACAAACTTATTGTTACTTCCTCTCTCTCCTAGCCTCAGATCTGTCCTAAGTGGCCCCAGCATGGTGGCTTCGGGGCAGTTGGACTGATAACATATTGACTCAGGACCCTGAAGAACAGAATGGAAGCTGTACTATCCTGTAAGACCTAAGCCTTAGAGGTCACTCAGACATATCAGAGGTCAATTACAGGGACCTCACTAGCTGAGCCAGGACCTCCTCAAGAGAGATAGAAGGTCACATTGTAGACAAAGGCTAAATCTGGGGGAGACTGTTGCAGCTCTCTTTAGGAAATACAACCTGCAAATATAGTGTTCTACCTGAAAACAAAAACAAAAAACTAGAACTGAAACAACTGAAATCTCTGTGGAGCTATTAAAGGGACCCAGCCATGTGCTTATATGACTTATATTACTAATCAGAAAGCAATTATTCCACAATAGGGAGAAAGATGTCCAATTTATATAGCAACTAAAACTGAGTGTGTGTGTCTGTTTTAATTACATATTAAGTAATATGATATATTCATATCTATCTATGTTACATGACACATGATGGAAATCAAAACACTTTATTGAGAGTTGATTTGTCTTTAAGGATTTGAACACTTTCAGAAGTAAGCCAAATTTCTGAATGAAAATAGTAATTTTTGTACAGATATACATATATTTCATATATTTCAATGAAATTTCAAGGAAATTTAATTTTTCAATAAGTCAAAATTATCCTAAAGAACATGTGTGAAAAGAGATATATGAAACTAGCAAGGTCCCCTTTGGCAAAAAAGTATGAAGAGGGAGAATTTTTATTACCAAATACTAAATAGAGAGTAAACTACAATTATTAAAGTTATGTCAGTTATAGAAATAATCAGCTGCTTAGTAGAATAAATGAACATTGCATACGTAACGTAAGTACAAATAAGAATTGGATATATGATAGAAATGGCATTTGAAATCAATAGGGAAAAAGTTGGATTATGTAATTATTTAATAAATAAGAAGGCTTGCTATTGGGAAAAAAGAAATTACAGATGTGTAGATCACATTTGAAAAACAAGTGACTAAATTCCTGTTGTATTAAAGAGAAAACTAAAAATTAAATCATAAAGATAAAAAATATATAGAGGTTAATACAATAGAAATATAACACATCACAACACAATCATACATGTATATATAGGCAATCACAAGCTTATAGTCTCTTTTAAGGAAATTGTTGATAATTTGTAAATAAGTATAATAACTATAGCTTAGTAAAATAAAAGCACACAAAAAAGAGAGAGAAAATCAAAAGATTAAGACTTCATATCATATGAAGCTTTAAAAGCAGGATGTAAAAGAGGAATACAGTAGCCTAAATATTGTCATAATTACGAAAAGGAAATTTAAAAAAGAAATGCAAACACTCTAACTCAAAACACATATGTTAGCATTATCTATATATTGTCATTGCTGTTATAAGCAAAGTGACAATGACCAAAAGAAATTATAAAGCACAGTGATCAGATGCAAGAAAGTAGGTTCTTTCATCTTCTGCCTGTGGAAATTATAAATCAGTATATTCTTTCAGGAAGGCATAGCAATGCATTAAAATAAATACGGTTTTGCACAACCAATTTCTGTCCTAGGAATTTATTCAAATAAAATAAAAGTGGTCATGCAAAACTATTTTCCAATATTGACTCTTAACTATGACTGCATATTGGAACCTCCCTTGGAAGTTTTAAAAAGTGTGCTGCCGGACCCACACCTAGATTTTCTGAAGAAATGGCCTGGTCCCTTCTTTAAAGACTTGTAAACATTCTCGTGTGACTCAAATTTGCAGTCAAGATGGACAACAATCTATCTAAAAATATATTCAATAATGTCTTGCTTATACTAATGGGTGATGTTGAAGTAAACTGGATCCTAGGAGAGTAGCTAAATGCGGTAAAGTATTAGTATGATGACAACTTTGAATCATTAAAACATAATATGGCTGAGAAATAATATAAATTATTTTAAACTCACACACTAATTTAGAAATTATGCCATATTTACAGTATTCCATATTTCTACCTAGTAATATGGTTTGTCATTCTATTTACTTACCTCCATTCATACACTCAATAAAGGTACATACATTCATTCTTCAATATTCCATTAATTTTATCATTATTATTTATTAGTTTGTTATTCAAGATGGATACACTTTTCCCAAGACAGGTCTCAGCTAATTATTGCTAATATAAAGAAAAGTTATCGCATTTGACAAATAACTTATGCATTATTACTTTTAATAATTTTTTCAATTGATCCTTATCAGTGGGTACATGCTTTATTTATTTTTCTATTCCTTATTTCTTGACAAGAAATTTTTAAATCACTTTAATGAAGATAGTTTGTTGGCATGATTTTCAAACAACTGTGTTTTGAGAAAATATCTACTTCAGATTTTGGAGGTCATTTTACCATGAAGTTAAAGAAATTGTATCAAATTATTACAGAATTTTATTTAATGATGATCTATTTATGGATCATCTGTATGATTCCAGTTATGCTAAAATATCCTAAAATTATCAACCTTGCATTAATATGATTGAAAAGTAGTTGGCATAGAGGAGAATTATTTTAACATATTCTTCAATTTAACTTGCTGATAGGTTTTAAATTTTTTTAACATCTATGTTCGTAAGTCTATAGAGTTAGATTATCATGCTATGTCAGTATTTATTTTAAAAAATTGGCATTATCGTTTTATCATTGAGGTAGTTCTAATGTTCAACTTGAGAAAATTTGAAGGTGTTTGCTTTTAATTATTTTTCCAAAGATTCTGTAATGACCTATGGGGTTATCTGTACCATTGTTTCAAGAGTTAAGTGGCGCCCGTATGACCCACAGCAGCACTTCACAGCATTTCTGGAACTGGGAAAGTGTCACTAAATGCAATATGGATCTGGTCCCTTCTGAGTGTTTGGTCATATATTCGTAACTCCTGATTTCCCGACTGTGTAGGTCAGACCTCTTCAACTCCCCATTTGACAGTAAGATGGATGCCTCCAATATATCCTCTGCTCCAGATCCTTCTATCATTCTCAGAATGCTTCTCCAAATTTCCCTTCCAACACCTGAGAAAGAGACTGTGACTTTGTCCATCTACAGATTATGCTTCTCAGGTAAAAACCGTTGCCTAAGTAACTATGAGAGATTTTGCACAATTAAAACATTCAAAACCTGAGTTGGTTGTTCAACAAAAGTGAGAAGACTTCTTCTAATGATGTTCAAATAGGTGTCCACATGGCTGGGATCAAACCATAAACACCTCCTCCACAATAGGGGTGCATTTAGTTCACTTTGGGGAATATGTCCCCAAATTATTTTTATCTGAATTTTGGGGAATGCAGAAGTTAGTTAAAATTGTTGGGGTTTTCTTCCATATTAGTTTGTGTCAATGTCTTCATTACACTGTTCTCCACTCTTGCTTAGGTTGAAAGATTAGGGGGTCCAGGGGTAAAATTTCTCCCCTTAACCCTACCTCATTCCTTTAATTTTTCATGCTATTGCCAATTTCTGTCTTTTATATATATATATATATATATATATATATATATATATATATATATCACCCAGCATATATTTTAAGGCAAACTTTAGACAGTATTTGTTTAGCAATACATTTCAAACTAGAGTTAACTTCAGATTCTGACTTCTTTCTGAGAACTTGTGATGCAGTTAAAAAGTTAACCTCAGGGATTAAAGTTGTCTTCCCATAATCAGTGGAATGTTCCTGATACTCACACACCCTTGGGATCTGAATCTATTTAGCTGATATTAAACGCTTTGTAAAATTTAAAATAGTTCACAGGGCCTTTTTTTTACTTACTGTGTATACAGAAATAAACTAATGTTCCTTCCAGGTTTTTTGTATTCTGAATATCAAAGTGAAGCTGGAAGACTATTAAGAAACTCTAGGTTGTGCACACTTCATTCAGTATCAGTTTTAGCCTTTCCAATAAAGTAAAATTGCTATTGGATATTATAGTAAATGATCCCTTACCATGTAGGCAAGGTGAGATGGAAATAGCAACATTTATAGAGTGAATTTTAGGATTCCTGGGGTAATTCCATCATAATCAAAAAGTACAATCATATTTGGTGGAAGATTAGGTCAAGCTTATTTATTTAAGCTGAGTTTGGAGTACAAAAGATTCATATTAAATGTCTTGATCCATTTCAATGCTATTTTTTATGCCTGTCATGTCCCCTTGGGCCTTCTGTTTTTTGACACAATCGCTTGCCAGTTTGAGGAGTCTTGATTTTCCTTTAAGTACAGATGTCTCTCCAACTGTATTTTCTTCCATTCTTTCCAGTATTCTCTTCAAAGATCATTTATATTATGCTAAGATAATGAAAATTATTCAGATCAAATAGTATTAAGAAGAAAGTGGAATGAGTGCTTCATTAACAGCAAGCCTATAATAACCAAACACAATTTAAATAGGTAAAGGTAGAGGAGAAGAGAATGGCAATTTACAATTATCTGAAAGCTATATACCACGGCTTTAATAAATAATAACAACTACAATGTAGAGTGACTATCAGTATGCACAGTAGAATATAAATTTTAATTAATAATATATTAGTTTCCTATTGCTGCTGTAACAAATCACCACAGACTTAACAATACCAATTTATTATCTTATAGTTCTGAAAGTCAGACATCTGCAAAGGGTCTTATGGACAAAAATCAGTGTTGGCAGAGTTGTGTTTCTTCTGCAGACTCTAGAGGAGCGTCTTGCCTTTTTCAGCCTCTGGCGGCCATGCACCTTCTCAGCAAATGGCCCTTCCTCACATCCCTCCAACCTCCGCCTCCATCACCAACAGTCCACCTCCAACTGAAACCCTCTATCACACTCTCTGTTAGAAGGACTCTGGTGATTACCTTGGACTCACTCTTATAATTCAGGAAAATCTTCCCTTTCCAAAATCCTTAGACTAATCGTGTCTGCAAAGTCCCTTTTGCCATGCAAGGTAACGTATTCACAGGTTCCATGGATATGGGCATGGACATCTTTGGGGGTCAACCTATAACAAATAGTTATCATATATTTTTCTCATTAATTATTAAATAATGTTAAAAATCCAAAAAAATAAAAATAAAACCTCATTTATATGGGCCATATAATAGGAGATGAGTGGGTAAAAGTCAGGAAAAAAAAATCAACATATCTGCATACCTTCATTTCAAAATCTTTACCATTATTGTTATTTTACATACTTGTTTTACTCTTTCTTGACATTTTTTTATTTTATTTTTATTTTTTACATGGTTTTAGTCTTTAATTTATAAAATATCTGATATGTGTGTCCTAAGAAAAGTAATTGTTTTATGTTGCTGAGAAAAACTGAAAATAGAATAAAAGTAAGCATAAATTTAATGTTTATAAAATAGTATCAGTAATACCACTATTCTTGTTTTTATCTTTAATTTGTAATTAATCAGGTTTGCATGTGTTAGTGCCACTTTTACCTCAAAAATGGATATAATTTAAATTATAATGAATAAACATTGATGTAAATGTGCTAGTAGAGGTTCTATCTTTTCTGATGATACTGAATTTCTGATTTGTTAGTATTTTAACTTATATTTCTTAATATATCATTAATACATTCACAATAATAAACCACATTTTTCTAAGAATTACTGTTGAAATTTCAAGATATATCCAAAGTTAGTTGTTAATTTTTACTGAATACCATTTTAACTTTTAAGCAAGAAAATACAAATGCAAATACAAAACTGACATTAGTGTTTGCAGTGCATTCTAATTTTTAATAGATATGTTATCAAATTGAGAAGAATCCATCCAGCTATGATCAATCATCAGCTACTTAGCAAAACATTTTACTACTGCTAAGATAATTGACACATAAAACTCTTGTCAATGCTTGTTGTTACCATGACTAGACTCTTCTAATAACTAAAGAGAAGTGATAATTTTAGAAGTATTACATTAACATCTGTTTACTCTCATAAGCTATGACACAGCTATTTTAAAATACTTATTTCATAAGGCTTTTTCATTTTCTGTCTAATCTCTCAAAATTTTAGTACATTGTAATACATGGCCGAAGTATATCCTTGAAGAGAGAAATGTAGGATGCATACAGATGCACTTGGCACTGACTAAATAAGTAGAAAATTAGTGTAGCCTACTTTTCTTCACTTAGTAAAAGAAAAATGTTGCATATCATATTATTAGCTGAATAATGTAAAGTAATGCATCTTTTAGTAAATTCAGTGATTATTCAACGCTGCAGCAGAAAACTGGATATAACAGCTCTTTAAAATAATTTATTGCAGAAGATCAGATAGTAGTTTCTTGATTCATATTTTTAAGTTAACTATTGTATCTCCTAGAAAACGTAAGTAAATAAGAATGAAATGAATATATAACAAGCATTTTGAGGGTCTGGAAGTATGGACTTCATCTATTCATGGAAATCTTTAGTCAGTTTATTACTTTATGCTGTTTTCCACATGGTAGATTTTGAATTTATCAGTAGTTGCAGTTCACCAATAATACAATACACTTGAAAATTAGGTAACATTGTTAAGAGGAATTTTGATAGAAAAATTATTTTATAAACACTTTGGCATTAATTTATGATTATTTACTGACTATCTACAATGTGTAGAAAATAATTACACATGAAATGAACGGTTACTAGGAATAAATTCATGGCATTTTTCACCTGAAAAGTGGTACTCTAGTTCTTTTTATTTAAAGCAATAATAACATGTTAAGAAACGGACAATTCTGTCCTCAAACATTTACTTTTCCAAGATAATATACAACTGGTTTTTAACTCTTGCTAATAAAATAAAACCTATTAAATATTACAATACCTTGTACACATAAATGTTTGACAAGAAGTATAGTAAACAAGATTCTAGGGCTAGTAATGAGAGATCCAGAAAGTTGGAGTGTCCTTGGATAAATCACTTTAATAATACTACATAGGCATACAGCATGGTGCTGGTGGTGGTAGTTGTAGGAGTATAAACTGAGTGTTTTGGAGGTAAATACTTTCAAAAGTACTTTACACATATTTAATTACTAAATATTAAATTTAACAATTTTATATTTTAAGTATCTAAATATTTAATACTAAAAATTTAAATATTAATATTTAAAATAGTTTCTTTATTTAATATTAAAAAAAGAAAGGTGGGTGTGATTATCCCCATTTAAGAAATGAGGAAGCAAATACTCTGAGATGCAAAGCAACTCAGACACAATGCCAACCCAGACTTTCGGAGCACATCCAGAGCCTTTATTATAATTTTGAAGTTATTTACCACTCTTAGGTTACAAAGGGCCTTACATTTAAATTAAATTTGCTTACATAAAATAAAGTAATTTGTTGGTTTCAATAAATAAAACGCAGAAAAGTGGGTTAGAGATACAACCAGACTGCCAGGACTCCATTTCTCATGACTGTCTCTTGTCTCTATTTTTCTCAGCATGTGTGATTCATACTCTCAAACCTTCTGTATCTATGACACTAGAAGCAGGGATGTGGGAAGAGCAGTACATGGGGAAGACCCAGCTAGATCACTTGACCGTCTCGAGGTTAACCACTGTTGCCTAGCAATATGATTATCCCCTTCTGTGTGTCTGGGCCACTTTCTTACCTTGGGGCCAGAGTACGTACTGTCATAGTTTGAATGAATGAGGAGTGGTTCTCCAAGAAAAAGGATGTTCTGTTCTTGATATAAGAAACAATAAACACTAAACTCAGTCAATTCTTGGCTGCCAGGTGTACACACATACACGCAAATGTATATCAACACCTTTCTTTAATAATTCTAAGTCTGTTCCTTGTGATTATAAGACAAAAATGTAACATACCCTCAAAAACACACCTATTCAAAAACTACAACTAGTCATTAGACTAAATTTTAAGTTCACAATCTCTGGGTCTTTTCTATTTCTCTCAATCTGAACCTCATATGGCTTCTCATATAATTTTGAAATCTATGAACAACAACATATTTAATTATTCTTCACATACTCACTTAAAAATGGTAGATGACAAATAGTTTGTCTTCAGAGAAAACTCCCATTGAGAATAGCGGAGATGGTAAGAAATGTGTATATCCAGTCCAAATTTTATACCAAATAATTCATTTATGTAAACAAATAGTTATTGAGCCTACTATGCGTCAGATAGTATTCTAAATACTCAGTAAAAGATAGGAAGGAAAATAGTAAAGTTCACTGTCTTCAACGAGCTTGCACTCTAGTAAGGGAAGAAGAAAATTAAAGACACTAACTAACTAAATATGGAAGTAAATAAAATGTTATGAGGACAATAAAGCAGGAGAGTTAGTTGACTGGGGGTGACATGGTAACTTTAGGTATCACTGGTGATGAAGAAAAGTATGAGACAGAAGACTTGATCAATGAGGAAGAGCCATCTATATGGAGATCAATGAGAAGAACATCCCAGGAAAAGGAAATAAAATCTTCCAACTCTCAAGATTTGTGGATTCAAGAAACAGAAAGAAGGCCGATGGGTGTGAGAGCATACATGGGATGAGGCAGAGTAGCAGTTTCGGTCACAGAAAATAGAGTTCTCACACTTTTAGGTCTTGGAAGCCATATGTTAGAATTTAGATTTTATTCTAAGTGCACTTTGGGAAGTTAATGGAGGTGTGTAAACAGACAAAGCATTCATGTGTTTCATATTTGTAATAGAATAATAGATTGTTGTGGTCAAGTTGAATATAGGAATCTAATAAGGAAATAAACTAGGCTAAAATACATAGTTTCTAAAGTGATTAAAATAATCAAGAAGAAGAAAGATATTTACTGTAGGAATAATAAGACCTGCTTAAGTGTTGAGCCTGGGTGGACCAGTACCAGAGACAAATCCTAGGTTTGAAGCCTGAGGTATTTAATGAATGGTGTCATTTAAGGAGGGATATGTTTGGGGAACATTTATTTCTTTATGCACAAGTAAAGCGGCCAGAAACCTATTGCATATACAAGTAAAGATTTCTTAAAGAAAGGTATAAATGTTAGAGATATGAATTTGGGAATTATTAGCAAATATATTTGAATTTACCTGGAGAGGGAATATAGTCAAAAAAGCAAAGTCCTTCAAAGGTTGCAGAAATTCACTTCACTCGTAAACATTGGATTCCTTGGCCAGCCAGTCTAGCTGCCCCAGATTCTACACAGTGAAGAGAGCCAATAGGCCTATTGTCTTCCATGGCCACATATGAGAAAGTACCATGAAGTTGCTTCTTTAGATGTCTAGTGACATAGTGGGCAACTGCCAATGGTTTCCAGACACCAATCATAAGATGGTACTCAGGAGAGGAACTGGGTCAAGAAAAGAAGGCAGGGCCCACATATTCACGTATAAGAAGCTGAAAGCGGAGCAATGGAGACTTTAGGGTGTTAAAAGTTGAAACTGGACATACCTGGTCGAAGGCTTAGGTTCCAACTACAAAGTCTGTTTCTTCCTCCTGACGTATTGCACATATTTCTAATATATATTATATCTATATCTGTATCTATGCTGCTTTATTATCTCAGAAATATGGTATCTATCTCCAGATACCTAGTAAAAACATGTTAATTTCCTTTTCCAGTAGGAGAACATTAATATTGTCCCATTATCACTATAAACTTAGATAATCTAGGGCTTAAAATTTAACAATAAAAATCAAGGTTATCACAACACTTTATCACAGTCAAGGCCACTAAGGAAATGAGGTAATATAAGTTAAGAGAATTATTTGGCTTGGTAGAATCTTAAGAATTGTTCTTGACCTTGGGTTGTCCATCACCAGCAAACATATCCATGGTTCCATGACCAAGTTCGAAAATGAACCTGACTCTCCAAGTGATATTCTCAAAGAGTCTGTAAGTTTCAGAATCAATATTACTCTAAAATCAGTTCTATCTTCTTGATCAGTGTTGCCACCATAAACATTGGTAATATTGGGGAGTGTATAAGGAATGGGGAGCTTTCCTTACTAAGAAAGTCAGCTTATGGCTTCTACAATTTCCACTTTTTCCTAAAAAACCTTCATCCTTTCTTGTTTAGTTGAGATTTCTTGTTTGATGACCTTCATCGTTTACACATAAATATTGAAGACCATGGCCTTTAGTTGACCTTTCGAAGCTATAGGCTAAGCCATGGTAATTTTCAGTTTACAATAAATAAATATTCTTGCTTTTTTCATGTACATGCTTCTTTACAAAGTATCGTAATTTGGTAAAAAAAGATAAACCATTTTATAGATAAATTAGTTTTCAAACCTATTGAGTTTTGAGATTTGCTTGCAATGAGTTGGTGGAGGGTGCAAAGTTCGAACATTTAGTGCTCTCTCTAAGATTCCATATCTGACCTCTCTGTGACTACTAAAATGATGGCTTAACAAAGGCCAATTATATATTTGAGAAAATTGCCAATAGATTGGTCATTTAGCAGTCATTCTGCAGGTCTACTAAAGGTCTTCGGCTGGGGACAGAGTGGTAGCCAACACAGTATATATCTTGACTTCTACATGCCTACATCAAATAGGTGTAATGGCCAACCTAAACAAAACTGAAATATATTATTCAGAATTTATCATATATTTCTAAACTTGCTAATGGAATTGAATATGCCTGCTCTACAAGAGGAAAGGGTTCTAGAATATCATGGCAAAATGTTCAAGGACCAGGAAAATAGGCTAATGAAAGAAGCAATTTAAAAAACAGATCTTTGGAGAAACAGTATTTTTAAGGATCCAGGCAGAAACGATCTGCCTAAGATCTTTTTAAAGAAATGTGTCACCTCGGAAATTTGAGGATGCTAGTATCCTACTCTCTAGGCTTAAAGATCAGAAGCAACCATTTACATAGTCAACTAACTAAAAATGTTTAAATAGTGTGCACCATGAGAGGAAGTATATTCATATTAAACAAGATTATCTCTGCAGTACCAGGAGAGAAAAAATATCCTGGGTTATTATTAGACTCAACTGAGTCTAGTTATATTAAAGAAATATAGCTTTATATTATTTGTTTTAGCTTATATTAAAGAAAATTCAAACATCTTACCCTGGATATGCTTTGATTTGTAGTGCTCACCTTTAAGATTGAATGCTTTAAATTTTAATCTCCATAAAATAAAATTCCCATGAAATATCAAGATTTTTTGTGGAATTAGATAACTTTTAAAAATTGAAGTCTATGCAGATAAGAATAACTTGAAAATACATTTGAATAAGAGATTAAAACGTGGGAAACTAGCCTTACAGTTTATTAAAATATACTCTAAAGCTTTGGTAATCAAAAGAGTATGCTCTTTTCAAAGAAATAAAATAAATAAAATAAAATAAAATAAATAAGTTCATGGGTGCCTAATAATTTAAGACGTCATAAAGTAGAATTTAAAATAATTCTGGGGAGATGGATTATTTTATGACTTATGTTTAGGAAAAAATGGTGGGAAATTATTTTAAACACATTATATATAATAAGACCAATTTTCTTAAACTTAGAAAGTTTTACAATGAAAAATTCTTCATAGAACACTAGGCAAAGTATATAGGCAAATAGTATACTGATTAGAAAGCAAATATAATTAGTTAATGAGTCTGTGAAAAATGATTCACAACATAAAACAAATATAAAAATTAAGGTATCAATGACATTGGGTGTTTTATCTGTCAGTATAGGAAAGATTAAAAATTATGACAATACTGTCTGGGAAGAGAATCCCAGAGACAGAATCCCAGAGAACTGTTTAGACAGTTCCAAGATTTGCCATAATTATCTATATCCATTATGTATTTACTGTCTTTTCATTTATTTCCTTTATTGTTGATTCAGTAGCTTATGTTCCACCTGCTGCCTGGAATGTGGGCTAACAGAGATGGAGACGTGTATTCTGGTGCTGGCAATCATGACCTGTCACATGTACCACAAAAGGCAACTTGAGTGGAAGCAATTTATCATTGCAAGGTTGCTCAAAATTTCCTAAAGGATTTGAGTGGTTTTACTCCATCTGAGCCTTTATTCTTTAACTTCTCACCATTGTTGTTACAGATAGGAATAGAAGAGAATTCAGGCTTTTTACACAAATGTTTAGAAAGCCCATTTCAGAAAAGGAGAGAATATGTAAATGTTAAATGTGAATTAGTTCACTGGTAATCTAGTTCCCTTGACTAGAAAGTTAAGTGTTGTCTTCCTCAGTCACCATGGAGGTAAATCCCAGCGATGAAAGGAAATAATTTTAAATGATTTTAGAATAAATTATTTTGATTTATTTTCTTAATTGCTCAAGGTTTCTAATATCAGAGACGTGGCTTATAAAGAAAAATTTACTTGTTTCACATCTCTTTTTTGGAAGGGCTACATAAATACTATTTTTGATCCTTTGTCCTTAATTATTGCTTCAACGTAGGATGTGGGGAGAGGATTCTCCAGAGTGTCTCGTGTTTTTTTACATCTTTTTTATTTATTTATTTAGTTATTTGACAGAGAGAGAGAGAGAATAAGCATTGGGAGTGTCAAGCAGAGGGAGAGGGAGAAGCAGACTCCCTACTGAGCAGGGAGCCCGATGCAGGACTCGATCCCAGGACCCCGGGATCATGACCAGGGCTGAAGGCAGCCGCTTACTGACTGAGCCACCCAGGGGTCCCTTTTTATTTCTTTCGACCAGAGGTACTGGCTGCTGTTGTTTCAGGTTATCTTTCCAAGGATGTTTGCAGAGTGAACTGTCTTAGAATAGAGAGACAGGAGTAAAGGGCATGTTTATTAGCTCTCCAATATGATAAATATAAACATACTGCCCACCTCCAGGACAAAGGCCAGGAGGCCTGCTCTCCACTATGAAAGACTTGGGTCCCTACACTCGGCTTCCCTCTCCTGTGTAGCTCACTGCCTGGACAGGGCTACCTGACCCTCTTTACGTCACCCAGAGAGACTTGGAGATTGAGGAACCAAAGCAGATGCTGATATTCAACTATTGCTATGTCTGTATTAATCTGTCTTTTTCCCTCTGATCCAGGTTTTGTCTTCTACCTGCATCCAACCGATGAAGGCAAACTAATTTGTTACTTTGCTCTAAAAGTAAAATATCAAATCCTTCACAGTTCTTGACTGTTCAGGAGGTGAGAATGCAGTGGTGTTACAGTGTCTTAATGCAAGAGAAAGGACAAAGGCCTCTTAGAAACCAGTCCATGGAAACCAGCGTTGAACATGTTCATCAAATCGTGTTATCATATGGGAATAAATAGTTGTCTGCTAGATTGCCTGCTCAAAAAGAAGAACTGGGAAGGTAAATAAACCCCTAGGGCTAGCAGCATCTGAGAGACTATGTTATAGGCATCATTCATCAGTGCCCCTGACTCATCTAGGTCTCCCAATAATTGTAAATGACACTCTTCCCAGGGGGCA
The DNA here is from genome assembly GCF_004348235.1 of Phoca vitulina. NCBI lineage: Eukaryota > Metazoa > Chordata > Mammalia > Carnivora > Phocidae > Phoca > Phoca vitulina. Next base: position 7,691,673 of record NW_022589747.1, on the reverse strand, counting down.
CCATGTGTGCCCTTAAAATTGTACTATTTGTTGAAACCAGATGTTAACTTGCCCCCCCACCTGCCCTCAAGCAAAACAAAACAAAACAAAACAAAGCAAAATAAAAAACCCTGATATAATGCACTTTGGGGCTGGCCATAAGTAATCTTTAAATGTCAAGAAAACACCATCAACGGGTCATGTAGCCTTCACACAACTGCTGACATCTCTCTAAAATGACACTAACCTTGGTTATCTAGGGGATCTTCTAATAATTAGAAGATAATTAATCCATTAATTAAGTGCAGAGAGATAACTTCATTCATTATTTAAGCCCACAGTGTTGGCAGTTCCTCCATGAAGGGAATCATACAATTAGAAAAGACGGTACAAAAGTTTGCGTCTAACTCTACTTGAATTGATCCACGACACCATGGCAGCCCTAGAGGGCATTCAGGTTTGCTTAATATCCTGGTCAGGATGGTTAGGGATGACAGAATTGCTCTAAACTTCTTTCTGGCAGATAAAGGTAGAGACTGGGCAATTGAGAGTACATCTTTCTCTAGCTGGATTATTGCCTGGGGTCTAATGATACTGTGTCTTGGACTCTGGGAGCATAGCTGAAGCCAATATTTTAAGTTGGACTCACCCTTCAGGAGTACTATTGAAAGTAGACTTAATTAAATCATGTATGAGATACACTGAATGGATGTGGTACCAGCCTTTGCCAGTCAGATTAATTAGCCTGGCTGAAGAAGTGGCAGACTCATGGGGAATTTTTCAGAAGCCAAGACAGTGTAGGAAACAAGGAGAAGATATTACTGGGGGAAATTTTTCCAAGGGTCTCTCACATTGCTGCAAGTCCTGGGAGTGGGATGGCCTTTTGTTTCAGACTATCTTTCCAAGAACGTTTGTATAGTGAATGATGACCTTGAAGATAGTGTCTTCCCCACACTCTCACCTCCACACCCCAGAGCGCAGAATTGTTTTGTTCACTGTCCAGTATGATAAAGATAATGCCTTCACCTAAGGCAACAGTCAGGTAGACTGTGATGCTTAATTTTATGTGTCAATTTGACTAGACTAAGGGATGCCCAAATAGCTGGTAGAACATTATTTCTGGGTGTATCTATGAAGGTGTTTCCTGAAAAGATAAGCATTTGAACCAGTAGACCGAGTGGAGAATATCTGCCCTTACACCCTCACCAATGTGGGCTGACCATACCCAATCCATTGAGGGCCTGAACAGAACAAAAAGTTGGAGGAACGGTGAATTCTATCTCTCTTCTTGAGCTGGGGCATTCATCTTCTGAGCTCCTGGTTCACAGGCCTTCAGACCCAGACTGAATTATACCACTGACTTTCCTGCTTCTCCAACTTGCAAACAGCATGATGTGGCATATCTCAGTTTCCATGATCTTGTTAGCCAATTCCATAATAAATCTTTTCTCATATATTCATATGTAGCCTATTGGTTCTGTTTGCCTGGAGAACCCTGACTAATACACAGGCTTACTGCCCCTTTTAGAAAATTTGGTTTTCCTAAGATAGGAGTTCCTTTCCTCTGACACCACTCACCACATGTGTGGGCATTACCTGACTCTCTTTGTGTCATCTTGTGTGATCTGGGGCACAAATGCTGATACTCTAGCTATTGCCATTGCTCTGAGCACTAAACTGTCCTTTTTCTTTGACTCAGAAGTCTTGTATCTTCTGCTAGCATCCATGGAGCTATGGTAAGTTACATTTTTAACTTGCCAATAGGGGAAAGTTACAGAACTTTCACAATTTTTGTTAGAGGATACTGCCCATAAATCATTAAAATGAACATTAAAATTTAACCAAATATATACTTAATATGTATTATCAAAGGATCAATCTTCAGCATGGAGAAATGGACTTTGATATTAGGTAATAGAAATGTAGCTTGGTGATACTTATTGAAATCCATGTGGAAAAAAGAAAGAAAGAAAGAAGAAAGAAAGAAGAAAGAAAGAAAGAAGAAAGAAAGAAAAGAAAGAACAAAAGAAAGAAAAAAGTCAACAATTCTTTATATTAGGCCTAACATGGAACATGCAGGAGGGAATTAGTTATCTAAAATAAAAGGCCTTTAAAAAAAATAAATAAATAAAATAAAATAAAATAAAAGGCCTTTCTTCTACTTGAACTCCTTTTTTTTTTTTTTTTTTCTTCCCTCCCTTCTCCAGGTGAACCAAGTAGCTGAACCTATGACTCTGGACACAATAAGAAAGTAAATTCATGGGAATGGAAATGACCCTGAGAGGAACACAAAGTAAAAAGCAGCTCATGGAAGGAACCTTGGAAATGCCTGGTTTTAAAAACAATGCAGAGGAAATATAGTCATCAAAATTGACTGAAAGTGAACATTTTGAGAAAAGGACTGAATTAGGAGAGTGTAGTATCAGGGAAGTCGAAAGAAAAGGGTCCGAAAAGAATGTGGTATTTAGCAGGGTCAAGGAACTGCAGAAAGGACGATTAGCATGAGAACTCTAAGGAGGCCAATGGTTTTTGCAATTAGGAGGTCATTGATGACATTTAATCTTGCAAGTCACCACGTATCAGCTAATGAAGACAAAGCTGTCTGGGTCCCCCAGTGTATCGTAATATCAGCCCTACGGTGAATGATATTATCCACAGGGTAACACTTAATGATGGATAGTATTGTGATTAAATTGCCATAGAATACCAATGGGAATGTTCATTGCAACCCTTTAAATACCAACAGCACGATTAATACTCCAGATCAGACATGCAAGAAATAGATAGTGGTTTGCTACTTATATCACTGTCGAATTTTATGTCACACTTGGGGGTTTATTGACGTGAAATGAAGTACATTTATTCAAATAGAGTTAGTTCTGCTTTATAAGGAATAAGAAACTATTAAAGTGGGCTTAACATAAAGTAAAAAATTGAAGTGTTTTCTAATATGCATATGTTGTTGCTCTTCTATAATTGCTAAGGCTGTTGTTTCTATTATTTGAGGTATTTTTTTTAAAGAACCATGATGACAATTGTGAGGTGGCAAACATACCTTTAAGAAAGGTCATCTTTTTTTTTTTTAAAGACTTTATTTATTTATTTGACAGAGAGAGACACAGCGAGAGAAGGAACACAAGCAGGGGGAGTGGGGGAGGGAGAAGCAGGCTTCCCGCTGAGCAGGGAGCCCAATGCGGGGCTCGATCCCAGGACCCCGGGACCATGACCTGAGCTGAAGGCAGACGCTTAACGACTGAGCCACCCAGGCACCCCGAAAGGTTATCTTTTTGATCCCTTAAGGAAGTATATCTTATAGGTATTTTCTATATTAAGAAATTCAATTCTATGTAATTAAGTGTGTGGTTCTCCTGTTGTATTGTGAAATCATATTTTTCTTTCAAAAATGAATATATTTCTAGATTTCCCAGACTACCTTACATTTATCTTTGCACTTTTAAAGAATAACCTTTAAGTACTAGACCTACAGTATATAATAGTAAATTGTCACTACTTTATTTTGGTGTTTAAAATTTGTTTTATATGTCAGAGAGAAATGTGTGTGTGTGCGTGTGTGTGCGTGTGTTTAGATCAGGGGTTGATAAATATTGTATGTAAAGGGATAGATAGTAAATACCATGGACTTTTGCAGCCATAAGATCTCTGTCACAATTATTCTTTTCTGATATTATAGTGAGCAAACAGTCTTAGACAATATATAAACAAATGGGTATAGCTGTGTTCCAACACAGGCAGAAGGGGGTGGATTTGGCATGAGAGGCTGTAGTTTGCCAAACTCTGTTACAGACAAATACATACTGCTTCCTTCCTGACAATCATTATTTAGAGTAAGATTGAATCAAGTATGTGTAAGGAACACTGAAACTTTTAAGGTAGGTAATAGTAAAAAATGTATAATAAATTACAAAATGACTCAGAATATAGTAAATTGGATAATCTTTACAGCATATTACAACAAAATGAATATGTAACACAGAACACATTCAAGCAGATAATGGAAATGAAACCAGTGTCTTCAGTTAGAAGAATAAATGTAAATGTGCACATTTTTCCTTAGAAAGAGAAAAACACTGTGGTTAATTTTTCCTTTCAAATCAAAATTATTCTAAGAATATCATATATGGGAAATAGAGACATTTTAATTTTTGAAGTGTAAGGATATATCAATTAAATACAGCCAGATAAAAGATTAAGTGACAAGTAAAATAATAATACTAGATGGCAGAGTAAAGAAAAGAAATGATAGAACAAAAGAATAAATTTGCTGCAGAGAAAAATGCCCATGTGCCATGTGTTGCAAGAACTAATTATGTTTTAAATATATTAAAAAAAAGGAGAAATACGTAAGTCTAAAATGGATATGTAAGAGATAAAAAATTTAAAAAATAAAGAGAACTGATAAATTTTTCATCATATTTTATCTTTTGGAGAGTATTATTAAAAATTTACATTGGATATTGGCAAGAATGGATTACATATTGGATCTCTATAAAATTCCTCAATAACTCCACAAAAATGTTGCTTGTCTTTGCTTTCTCCACATGAGTGAGGCATCTGTTTCCTCACTTGGTTCTTTTTGCTTGAAACTGAATCAAAAGACTGGCTGTGGAGCCCCACAGTGAAAGCATGTTTTAATGAGGGAATAAAAGGAGGACCAGATAAAGGAAATGTGAACCTTTTATGAAGAGGCTTCACTAACCCTTCTCCGTTCATCTTAGATTTTAGGTTATGCAAAACAAAGAAGCAAACAACATTTTTTTTTTTTATTGACCTACATTAGTATGATGTTTGTCACATGCTACGAATCATAATCACAACAAAAATGGTGTTGGGGATTTTGTCTTAAGTTCCATCTTGCAGCTGGAGATGGAATATTCTATTACCAACACACATTTACATTCTGACACTGAAAATAGATTTGGCACAAGGAAAACAAAACAAAACAAAGAAACAAGTGAAAAACAAATCTGAGTCTTCCTGCCTCCATTTCTGCTCTTGCAGGTCTATTTGATTGGATTCCATGATGAATCAAACTAGCTCACTATGACTTACACAATGGATTTGCCTTCCCTCCCAGAACACAATCCACCAGGGCCTGGCACCAGACTCCTTTTTCCTGAGTGTCTGCTGTTAACATTGATGCCTCCTAATGGGTGTATCGCGAGAAATGTGGTAGAGAAGCTAGATCTCCAACTACCTAAAAAAATACACACAGGGGAGCCCAGGGTGATATCCCAGTTGCTTTGGTTACAAATGTGCTGCATTTTTTAATCAGGGAGCAAATAGTAGGGGAGCGGCTGAGAATTGCACTGCTCAACTCCAAACTATAAAATCTTTCTTTTTTTTCTAGATATTTGCGTCCTGAAAACAAAGCCTAGTTCTCTCTATTAGGTAGTTGGTGAAAGATTTCCCAGACATGAGCAACAAGTTGATGAGTTGTTGTTTTTGAATTTTTGTATGATGTTTTGAATTCCCATCTAAACTTTAGGAGACATTGACAGAAATTGTCAGTTTTACCTCATCATCATTTCTAAATTCCGTTCTTAGATAACTGCCCAGGAGTAAAGAAAACATATGTCTCTCCAAACATTTGTTTCCAAATGTTCATAGCAGCATTATTTATGACAGCTGAAACATAGAAGCAATCTAAATGTTGATCAACTAACCGATGAATGGATAAGCAAAATGAATGCTATACCTACAAATGAAGTATTATTTTTAAAAGATACTGATTTATGCTATAGCATGGACAAATCTCAAAAGTATTATTCTCAGTGAAAGGAACCAGATACAAAAGATCACATGTTATATGATTTCACTTATTACAAAATGTCAGAAAAGGAAACTATATAGTTACAAAAAGTAGATTTGTGCCTGCTCAGGGCTAAGGATAAGAAAAAGGAATCCTTGCAAATGGGCACAAGGAATCTTTTGAAGTGATAGAAATCTAAATCTAGGGTGCCTGGGTGGCTCAGTAGTTAAGCCCTGCAGTAGTAGTTAAGTAGAAGAGCCCTGCCTTCAGCTCAGGTCATGATCCCGGGGTCCTGGGGTCGAGCCCCGCATCAGGCTCCCTGCTCCGCAGGAAGCCTGCTTCTCCCTCTCCCACTCCCCCTGCTTGTGTTCCCTCTCTCGCTGTGTCTCTCTCTCTCTGTCAAATAAAGAAATAAAATCTTAAAAAACAAAAAAGAAATCTAAATCTAAAACTGGATTGTGGTGGTGGGTGCACAGTACTGTACATTTACTGACGACCGTTAAATAGTACACTTAAAATGTGTGAATTTTATACTATGTGAATTATATTTCAAATTTGTTATTTAATAAACTTTAAATAAAAATTATCTTATGTGAAAATAGATATAGCCACTAAATAATTTAGAAAGCTACCATGCGAAAAAAATAAACTACCAAAATAATGTGGGGTTTTTTGGCACAATATCAAAGACCCTTTGCATGTTTTGTATCACAGGTAAATATTTCCCTGTGAGCAAATCTTCTCATCAAGTAGGAGATGATCTCTTATCATATCAAAGACAAAGCATGACTCTTTGAGGCACATCTATTTCAGTTATGATCTCAGACACATACAAATGCTTCATTGTCCTGCTTCCCATGTGTCAATTTCTCACACGCAGAAGTTTCAATGCTGGTCTTTACCACTGGTGAAGCCATGGGATGAATGATGGCAGACTAATAACATTCTAATGGAAACTCAGGAAATTCGCAAATTGGGCCACAATGGTAAAACCCAAGCTGAGATTTAAACCAAAATTGTAAGGATAAATAAAGATGTGGCATCTGAATTTGGGGTAAATTCAAAGATTCATAATGCTAAAGGTGTGCTCATATCATGGGAGTTTAGCTTTCAAACTGTAAGCTACACCCAGGGTTGGGTGACACGAGAGGGAGAAGCAGGCAAGATTAGACGGCATTAGCAACAATGATTCTTGAAGTACTTTTTCAAGTTTCCATGACTATCCAAGCCTAAGGCAAGCAGTCATCATGGGTTCTAGATATCAACTCCTCAGAATTCCATTAATGAGCAGTCGGTGCTCAAGGACAGGAATTCTGATCCTTGAGACCAGACAGTATGAATCTTGACATATGTATTGAAAGATGAGCTGTTTATCTTGAACCTTCTTTATGATGCAAAAAGTGAGTCTCATGTGGTAGGCTGAAAACCCCCCCATTCCCTCTCACCCCCCCAAACCTCAAATATTTCAATGTTAACCTTTGGAATCTGTTGTTACTTTATGTGACAAAAAAAAGAGAGGTATTTGCAAATGTGATTAATTCAGGGATTTTGAGATGGAGAGATTATCCTAGATTACCTGAGCGGGACCTAAATGTAATCAAACATATTCTTCTAAGAGAAAGGCAAAGGGAGATTTTATACACAGGAGCAGAGGAGAAGTAGTATGAGGATAGGGCGAGGAGAAGTTTGAAGATACTGGTTTGAAGCTTGGAGTATTGCAGCCACTTGCAAGGAATGCAGCAACCATCAGAAACTGGGAGTGGCAAGGCTTCCAGAGAGAATGAGATCCTGATGCCACCTTCATTGTAGCCCAGCGATAGAGAGTTTGGAATACTGGCCTCTAGGACTATGTGACAATATGTTTATTTTAAGCCACTAAGTTTATGGTAATTTGTAACAGTAGCCACGGGAAATACAGCTTACAAAATTGTTTTGGGACAAAATGCTATTACACTATTGAACCTAAAATGAGGGCATTGAGCTAAGCCCTCCCACCAATTCCCAAATTCCTTTTCAGATGGATGACATGGAGATTGTATTCTTATAGGAAAAGGATTTCAAAATATTATCAATCAATCATGAGTCAATTTATCCCAGTGCTCTGCCAGGTTGAACTAAACCATGCCTTAATCTTTGTATCCTGAGGTTAGTTGTGTGTGTGTGTGTGTGTGTGTGTGTGTGTGTGTGTGTTCTGCTTCTCCAATTTGCACTGCTGGGTCAACACAGAACTGTAGTGCATGCCACAAATATATGTGCAGTATAGAAATGCTCTTGCCAAAAGAAGTCATTTCTGTGTACACATGCTCTATAATGAGCATTTCCTGTCATTTATTTGAGAAGAGTAATAGAGACATCCCTTTTACCCTGTGGGCACTTTTTTTCCAGTCAACTAAATCAAATCCTACTCGCATCTCCTAGTCTTTCAATTATTTTTATCGCTTGCTTTACTTCCCTCTCCAATTTACTTTTTGCCCACTTAAAATTGGGAAATTAACCATTGAATTAGTGTTTGCCCACACCATACAGATGAGACACAGAGCTTGCTTAATATCACTGAGGAATTCTTTATTCTGCTTTGTTTGATCAGCAATAAGACTCAATTTTTAAATAAGCATAATAACACATACACAACCAGATAAATGCTATCCCTTGACATAGTTACAGCAGGTAAAGCACTCATTCTGATACTTGCTCTAAACAATTCTACATTTTCTTTACAGCAATTAACTGCACGTAGTTGGTTTTCAGGTTAAACAATAAAATGAATATCCTGTCATTTGAGAGTTGCAATTCATTTCACTTTGGATAAGAACAATATCCAAATTTATCAACTATCAATTTTCATCCATTTATAAAATTTGAATCTATTTCTAAGGATTTTTGTTTACCATATTTGAGAATATTTTAAATGAGAATTTAGTGTTAAAACAATCTAATCTTTCTTCTGGTAGTGGTTAAATAGAAACAGCTTCGTCTTGCAGTTGAGTCCCTAGACCCACGCAGAGAAACCTGGACCTGGAGTCTCTGGGAATCATGGGTTTTGGAGAGGCTTTCTGGATCCCCAGTGCCCTTCAGGTGTTTGAAGCCTGTTGGCCCCCCGTATAGCCTGGAAAGTGTGCTCTGAGCAACTAAGGGAGCACGTGGTCTGGCTCTTATTTTTTATCTTTGACTCTTTAGCCTGCCTACTCCCCTTGCTCTTGGGGAACATTCAGATGCTCAAAAGATGGGGCCCATAGTATGGCACCCTACCAGAATGGTGCTGACACACTGGCTTGGGGTAAGACTCAGTTGCTTTGCAGGCAAGCCCACAGGTTCCTGCCCCCCTTTTGTCTGTACTCTTCTGTGGTGCAGTATAGAGGTCAGCCTCCCCCTCTGCAGTCTCGACCCAAGGTCAGGCCAACCTAGGGTCCTTTGCTCTGCAAAGCCCTCAGGCCCTTTGGGTTCGCAGCAGTGGTGACATGGGGCTCTCCCAGAGTGTTCCAAAGCCACAGCTGACCGATCAAGGAAGGATCTAGGTCTGCTTGTTCTGTCCATGGTCCTGACCATTCTCACCATCTGGAAGTGGACAAGAGCCCTGCTTCTTCAAACACTGAAAGAGACCCCTTCTACAGCCTAAAGTGTTCCAGGAAAGACATGGTTGAAACATGCATTTTTGTAAGTTTACACTATGAAATTTAATTAACATGACTAGGAAACAAATTGTCATTCACATTTTTCTGAGTAATTGGGGCATAATTTACACACAGGTTTGTCAATAATGAAGAACAAGTGACAACATCTGAGAAGGTCACTGTTGCACAGTAGACACAATGGATGAGGCAACATGAATAATAATGTAACAGCATTAAATGAACAGTATTAGGGAATAATGAAGGCAAGAAGATCTATACTGCTTAAGTACAAACAGGGTGCAACAAGCCCTAGGATGAGTCATAACACTGCCACCTTTTCCTTCAGTTGGGACACATGAAATTATGAAGAAACTGTGCATTTGAAAAAAAAAAACACATGAAAAGATATTTCCTAGACCCAGGAGAAGAGGCTGCTTGGGCACTATGAAGACTTCATCTGTATTTGACTGGATATTAAATATGTAGGAAAGTTCCTTTTCTCTACACATCATCTGTCACTGATAATCACTATACTTTTCTTGAGCCCATGAACTTAAAAAGTCTTTTATGTTTTTAGCAAAATTGTTTATTTAGACAGAGGCCCTGCCCACAGAAAAAAATATTTGGTGCGATACCTTCATATACTTTGGACAGCATTGTACTCTACATAAATAACTATACTGACTCCAGATTCACATGATAGTGTCTATGATTTGCACTGTAATTCATTCATCAAATAAATAATTATTGAGCTCTAACTAGGTGCTAGAAATTGTTTGTTGGGGACAACAAAGAGGAATGTATTTTATAAGAACATCCTCTCTGAAGAAGTAACACTAAAATTGAGGCCTTGGTGAAGTAAAGAGTGAGCTACGCAAAGACCTGGGGAGAAATCATTTCAGGCAGAGGGAGCAGAAAGTGCAAAGCCTCCAAAGTTGGAACAATACAGCTGGTGTGACTTCTTCAAATTATTTTGTAATCTGAGCATCAACACACATCATTGGGATGACATATCATAGTAAAGCCTGTAATTTTATTTAGTAAGATGTGAAACCACTAGAATATTTTGAACAGTACATTTTCATAAACTGATTTATATTTTCAAATGATAACTTTAGTTCTTAGAAATACTGTGTAGAGGGAAAAAGTGGGAGCAAGAAGAACTTCTAGGGATCTTTTGTTTGTGAGATGAAATTTGTTGGTGACTTTGAATAGGGAAGTAAATCTTAAATCACTGATCAAAGGCAGAGCTGAAAAATCTTTTGTTAAGTTGGATGTTGGATATGAAAGTAAAAAGAGGAGAAAAAATATCTTCTAGAATTTTCTCTGGAGCAATTAAATAAACAGAGTTCTACATTCGGCAAAGTTAAAACTGGGGTAGGAGAGAAGTAGATTATCTGTTTGTTTATTTATTAGGAAAAGGAGAACACTTAGCAGTATTGTCTTGGACATACTAAATTTAGCCAACCTATTAAACACTTAAATAGTAATCAGGATTAAGCAGTTAAGGTTTCAAGTCTAGAGATCAGTGGAAAGATCAATGCTATGGGTATAAGTTTGAGGATCATTAGCAGAGAAATGGGACTAAAAGCCATAGGATGGTATGAGATCTAAGGAATGACTGTGAGGAAGATAAGAACAATGAATAAGCCATAAGGCAATATTTAAGGGAAAAAAAAAGAGGAGGGGAATTTAGCAAGCTAGAAAGACAGAGATGGATTGGTCAGTTATGTAAAAAGATGACAGGAAAAGGACTTGCAAGTCAAGTAAAGAAAGAATTTTATGATAAAGAGAGCTGTCAACTCTGTCAAAAGTTGTCAGATCAAGTAAGATAAGAATCCTAAGAATGGTCATTAAAATTGGAAACACTGGGATTGTTAGTGTTCTTGAAAAGAGTAGTGTTCACTTCAATGGAGATGACAGTGTCATCGAAATAGCTTTACACTGAATAGAAGTTGGGGAAATGGTAAACAAACATAGACATATAGCATTACATTAGTTATAATATGGCTTTTATATAAAAAATGAGACAAGAGAAGAAAATTAGTAAGATAATGCATATGATAGAGAAAAATGACTGTGAATGATGAATCCTTCTGTGAAAAATGTTTTTTGGAGGATATCGTGTATTATATGGAAAACACAAGAGAGTATCTTTATCTCTACTTGGAGGTGAAAATGTTTTGACTGGATTCTGAAAACTCCCACACTCCAATCTAAAATTTAAATGATAGTTATCATACTTTTAAGCTTCTGGATTGCACATGGGAGAGAGATTGAAAATAGAAAGCAAAATATCATAAACTCTTAGATCAACAATTTGTATATTAATAATAGCATAGATGCATTGTGACACTAGTAAAATAATAAAAATGTTTCTAATTAAAATGCGCTGTTGCTATTCTCAATAGCAAATATTCATTAATTAAAAGGGGTTTAACTAAGAAGAGTGGCATTTCCTTCTCTCACCTGGTAAACTTAATTACAAATAATTTGATCAAGAGGGACACCCTTTCCAGAGTACTAACCAGTGCAGAATGGACCTAGAATGAGAAAGTTCCTAGTTCTCTCATGAGTCACTGAAGGTGTATGTGGAGAAAGACTAAAAGCAGCAACAGAATTGAACTTTAGCCCCAGGTTGGAAATCTAGCCACTGATGTTCTAAATCCTGCTTTTCCACATAATGCCTACAGTCTAGCTCTTTCTCTCCATAAAAACAGCCAAGTTGTGGGGAAATTAAGAGTCATTGTTAGCACCTCCCACCCTTTGCCATCATCTTTAAAAGAATCATGATTGCATGTGAAAAACATGTCTTTAGACGAAAGGCTGAGGTGGGAACAGATGAGCATGCTGTTCTATCTTATATCACTCCACCCCTGGTAAACAGGTTTCTTCTTAAAAACGGAGGTATTTTGTATCTTTAATGTGGTTTAACCAAACGGACTAGCTAGAAGCATGGAAGAGAGTAGTTTGTTGCTGGATCATTTAGGTCTTCCTAAATCAGTTCCAGGATTTAAGGTGTGGTAAGAAATGAGGGACAGTTAGGCTATGTTTCCATGCATTTGATGGAAAAGTAAATGGACACCGTGGAATCATGGGTTCCAGGAGACACTTGATTTAGTACAGGACTTCTTACACAGGTTGAGCCACCCGGTAAACTGTGATACAGTAAACAATTTACTGAGTTTATCATATGACCCCTAATAATTTAATTGTATCTTGTTCTGTCTAAGCCAGGATCTAATCTTTATGTTTGTTAATGTGCTATATTTTAGAATGCAATGATGAAATAAAAATATAGACCATCATAGCACAAGGCACCGTAATAAAAACACATCAATGGTTAAGTCTCTCTAGTATGGAAATATACTGGAATTGACATTTGGGACAAGAGCAAATTATCTGAAGACAAAAATTCCAGCATCATTCTAGGTCTTTGTCTAGTCAAGTTAATCACATCAAAACAGTGAATAACCTGAATATAGGGCTAAGAGTAAATCTAGGCTGGAGATAAATTAATGAAATGTTAGCATATAGGTGTTGTTTAAGACAAGGAGGTCCTACAGTTGGAAAAGGAAGAGCCTACAAAATAAATTAAAAAATGAGAATCCAAAGGGAGGGAAGGAAATCAGGAAAGTAACTATCAAGAAGGCCAAAATAAGAGTATGCCAAGAATAAGTGTCCTCTATAGCCCTAGGAGGACAAGATAAATGAGAGTTGCCCCCTAGGGAAGCAGAATGACACAGATAATCTCTCATAAATAGAATATGAACCACTGGCTTATTATAAGATCTGAATTATCCATATGTAACCATTTAGGAAAAGTTCCAAGACACCTATGAAAATATTAGTTCCCAGGATTGAGTGGAGATACTTATAAAGCAACCAAAATAAGAAGGAAAAAACACAAAAAAAGAAATTTGAAAATGAAATGATACAAGAACAAAAACTAAAGCAAATAATAATGTTTAGTAAGTTGCATTTCTAAGCAAAACTTCGAAAACATACAAAGAATATGAATACTAAAAAAGAAATCCAACCATATCCACAATAACAAAGTGAATTTGTTCTGGGCCAAATGAAAAAAAAATAGAGGAAAAACTAACACAACTTTAAATTAAGTATATTTAGGATTCTCAAAGAGATAAAGGAAGAAAAGTCATCCAAAAAATTGAGAATATGAAGTTACAAAATAAGCAGGAAAACAGAGATGGATATTAACATATTTTTTAATCTTATTAAATTATAGAAGCTGACATGTTTTAAGAAGTTGCTTGTCACAATAAACTGTGTGCAGGTTGGAAACAGGCATGTTAATGAATTGTTAGATGATACAGAAGTAATCTAATTGACATCACCAAACAGTAAGGGGATTCAGGAACTTAAGGAACTTTAAAGAACTTAAAAGAAATGCTAGCAGCCTCTACTTAAGCAAGAACTAAAAGATTCTCAAGGACAACGTCTAAAATATTAAAGATTAGTGCAAGCAAATAGTAAATGCAACATATATGTAAATTAATTTAACTATCGACTGTAAAAACTTGACTAGTGTTTTGTGTTTACAAGGCAAGGCTATCTCTCTAGATAGAAATAACACAAAAAATAATTGTAGAGAAGGTGTCTATAAGAAATTAATTCTCACTAAGAATCTTGTTTTATTCAGGAAGAGGGAAGTGCTATGAAATAATTTTAGACTTTGTTAGAAACTTTAAAAATTTAATTAAACATTAAAGTTCTAAGGATAACAAATAAATAGTTAAAATGTTCTCCATACCTTCCAAGTAAGCAGAGAAAAATAAAAAGAAAATGTAAAAATTAGATCAATCCAACTTAAAGCAAGAGAAATTGAAAAGAGGCTCAGAAATATGAAAGCAAAAAAGAAATATGAACTATTAGGTAAAAAGTATTACAAGTACAGGGATAAATATAACTATGACAATCTCACCAATTAAGAGCCAGATTGCATTAAAACTTGTAGATGTAGCTAAACAGTGTCTAAAAGAGACATAACTTATAAACAACATTGAATATTCAAAATTAAAGATGGAAGAAGATATATCAGATTTCCTTTATGTTTCAACTTGACTGAGCCACAGTGCCCAGATATTTGGCCAAACATTTTTCTGGATGTTTCTGTGAAGGTATTTTTTGGATTAGATTAACATTTAAATCTGTAGAATTTGAGAGCAGCAGCTTGATCTCCAGAATGTGGGTGGGTCTTATCCAATCACTTGAAGACCTTATTACAACAAAGACTGACCTCCTTTGAGCAGGAAGGAACTCTGCAGCAGACGACCTTTAGACTCAAACTGCAACTCTTCCCTGAGTCTCTAGCCTGCAGCCTTCCCCACCATAATTTGGACTTGAATGTCTACAATCATGTGGGCCAATTCTTTAAAATAAATCTTCCCTTCAATTTCTCTCTCTCTCTCTTTCTGTCAGTTTTTTTCAATAACCCCCTTATCAGTACGCTCAAAAGAAAACAACAGGAAAAAAAGATGGCAACATCCCTCAGTAAAAGATAAAAGATACACATTTAATGGCAAATAAACACATGGCAAACACAACTTCGTATGGAACTAGCTATATAAAGCAGGGGGGTCATGGAATATTCTCTCACACAAACCTGTTGCTATTCAGGGTCCCTTCATTGCTCATGCAATGAATATTAAATCACAAAGTAATTGTTTATCAGTTTCAGAAACCATTTAAAATACAGAAATATACTTTGCAATTTAAATTCAGTTATATTAAAATTCATGACAAAAGTACTATTAAGAAAAAATATAAACTAAAGGTAACCCAAAAATGGGGGTGGGCTTAGGAGATTGACTACAAAGAGGTATGAAGGAATATTTTTGAATGATGAAACTCTTCTGTATCTTGTTTGTGGTGCTGGTTTCATGACTGCATACCTTCGGCAATACTTAATGCATTAAACTTAAAAAGGGTGTAATTTATTTTCTGTACACTGTACCTCAATAAAACCGACTAAAGAAAACTGATTGAAAGCTGAAAAGGCAGCCTTAAATAATGAGTTGGGTAAAAGGATGAAATTTTGAATTATTTATAATTGCACAGCAAGAAAATCCATATCAAAACTTTCTGGATAGTATTAATGCATTAATTATAAATGTATTTATCTCTTTACACATAATTGCGAAGGAAATGCAGACATAAAATTAGAAGTAAGAAAATTTGTTGGATATACACCTGCTGAATTCAAGATGAACATACACCAGCAGTAACTAATTTGAAAATATACTATCAATTTAATAAAGGGGAAGGAACAGCTAATATGAATAAAAACTAAACAAAATGATGGGATCTGCATTTTCAGGTATCAGAAGCTATTACAATTAAAACAGTGTGCATTTAGGTGGCCTAAAAATCAGTGGAACCTACTAAAAAGTCCAGAAATAGTCTCACCTGGAGGACACAAGTATGAGTGAGATAACATCACATATCAGTTGTGAATTTAAGGACAATTTAACAATGGTTGTCAATTGAGCATCTATATGACTCCCCGAAAATCAATTTTTATTCTTATCCTCTATAAAATAATTTTAGATAAATTAGTCATTTAAATACGAAAAGCAAAACTAACAAAAAACTTTCAGAGAATTATAAAGAAAATATCAGTAAATATGATTACATAAAAATATAAAGCATTTATGTAAAAAAGACACAGATTAATTTTAAAGCAAGGGCACAGCCTACAAAAAGGTATAATTTATGTCGCATACTCATCAAAAAATTAGATTCCAGAATATGTAAATCGATCCTTTATTTATTTATTTATTTATTTATTTATTTATTTATTTTAAAGATTTTATTTATTTGACAGAGAGAGAGATAGCAACAGCAGGAACACAAGCAGGGGGAGTGGGAGAGGGAGAAGCAGGCTTCCCGCTGAGCAGGGAGCCCGACATGGGGCTCGATCCCAGGACCCTGGGATCATGACCTGAGCCTCCGGCAAACGCTCAATGACTGAGCCACCCAGGCACCCCAATCGATCCTATATTTAGACAAAGGCATGCAACTTAATAAGTGGCAAAGTAGGTGAAGAAGTAATTCACAGAAGAGGAAACCCAAATCTCCATTATATGAAAACATGTCAATCATAATAATAATCAAGTAAATGCAAATACATTTCACACACATTGGGCTGGCAAACATTTCAAAAGACTGACCGTAACATATGCTGTCTGATGAAGGAAAGTGAATCCTCATGGTGTTGGTGGTAATGTAAACTGATAAAACCAATTTACAGAGAGATTTGAGATCTACTTAAGTTGAGAATAAGCATATCCAATGAGCAAGTAATTCATATCCTGCTATTTCCTGGAACTGATCACACATGTGCTAAAGAGACAGGAAGGCAGATTTTCATCACAGTATGGTTTGGAATATGGAAAACAGAAACAGCTTTACTTTCTATCTAAGGAAATAAGCAAAATACGATAGCTTTATTCAAAGGGATAGTATAGAGCATCTGAAATAAATTATATAACTCTACATAGAATGGTGTGGATGAATCTCAAAAGCTTAAAAGCTACATTTTGCAGCAAATACTATATACTATGTATGGATCTAAACAAATGTAGTTAAAATATAAACATATAGGACTAGAGTAAAATTTCAAAACAGTAGTTAACTTCAGAGAGGAATGAGAAAATAGTAAATTGGAATGGGATCTCTGGCATTTCATGTGATTCGCTTGTATTTCATTTCTAAAAATAACAATCTAAACCAACTACTTACAAAATAACAATTATGAAATCTCAGTGTAGGGCAACATAATTGGTAGTTATACACTGGTTTGGAGTTTTCTATGTAAGTGAAACATTTCAAAATTCAAAATGAAGAAGAAGTGTAAGAACATGCAAACTGTTACATAGAAACCATTTAAGGATTTAGTTGGGTAGAGAAGTATATTTTTATGGTGAAGGAGGGTTTGGAATAAAGGATTTGTTTGTCATTTTTGTGTTTCCTTTGATTTAAAGATAGAGAATTATTGATCATGTTTAGATGCTGATGAAAACAAGCCAGCAGAGAAAGAAGTTGAAAGTATCTGGAAGGATAAAGCATCCCCTGGAGCAAGGCCCCAGAAAGGGGAGGTGGGTGGGTGGGTGGGGTGAGTGACCTAGGTGATGTGATTAAGGAGTAGACTTATCATGATGAGCACTGAGTAATGTATAGAGCTGTTGAATCACTACATTGTACACATGAAACTAAATAACACTGTATGTTAACTACACTGGAACTAAAATAAAAATTTAATAAAAAAATTTAAGAACAGTAAGAAAGAAAAAGAAAAAGAAAGAAAGAAAGAAAGAAAGAAAGAGAAAGAAAGAAAGAGAGAAAGAAGGAGGGAGGGAGGGAAGGAAGGAAAGAAAGAAAGAAGAAAGAAAGAAAGAAGAAAGAAAGAGAAAGAAAGAAAGAAAGAAGAAGGAAGGAAGGAAGGAAGGAAGGAAGGAAGGAAAGAAAGAGAAAGAAAGAAAGAAAGAAAGAAAGAAAGAAAGAAAGAAAGAAAGAAAGAAAGAAAGAAAGAAAGAAGAAGGAAGGAGGGAGGGAAGGAAGGAAAGAAAAGAAAGAAAGAAAGAAAGAAAGAAAGAAAGAAAGAAGAAAGAAAGGAAGGAAGGAAGGAAAGAAAGAAAAAGAAAGAAAGAAGAAAGAAAGAAAGAAAGAAAGAAAGAAAGAAAGAAAGAAAGAAAGAAAGAAAGAAAAAGAAAGAAAGAAAGAAAAAAAAGAGGGATATAGGAAGGACGCCACACATGGAAGCAGTGTGGGTGACACTGTCCTTGATAGAAAGAGGGTATGAAAATGCTCTCCAGATGGAGTGGAGGATAGCCATATTAGTTCTACAGACAGAGTGGCCAGAAGATGAGAGAGCTCCTAACATATTTTCTGATTTTCTATGAAGTATAGACAAAATTATTTTCTGAAGAAAGTGTTGCAAAGCAGTTGTGTTAAATTATAACAGTCATTGAGGATATTAGCAGAACTCATTTACTAAAACATTTTGTAAGTTTGCCAGGCAACACTGAGTACATACTTGAAGTTATAATCATGAGTTTATAGTATTATCATTATTGCATTATTCCTTTATTTTTCCCGACAGTAGTAGACATACAGGCAGGAAGGAGGCCAGTGAATCAAAATGTATATCAATTCTTAATAATATTTTCTTTATATTTCATAGTGAAGTGTGTGTGTGAACCCTTCTTTGCTGTGAATGCTTTCCTATATTTATTTATTTATTTTTTAACTGGGCTCTTTATCTAAGGTAATAAATTCACTTGCTTTGTAATTAAATCTTAAATCCTGAATTTTTTAACTGTCTGAATATCCTCCCTTATTCAAAATTCATTGTTTATTCACACACACAGTTTATTTAATACAATATGCCTATTTATCCTTTTGAAATTGTGGGTCTCTTAATCTTGTGGACTTAGATATTAGACTAATTGATTTGTTTTTGCATTGCTACTACTTTACCGAATGATTATCCACAATTACAGTGGATTAAACAAGTGGAGATTTTTGTCTAAGTAACATGCTTCCTTATGTTTCATGCTACATTTTTGAGTGAAATGTGCATGTAGATTTATCTCGTCTTGCAGAAGGAATATAGTCTCAGCATGTTTCATAAAATCCAAAGTGATAGAAAAAGCATAAGAAACAGAACAAAATATTAAATGTGGTAAACTTTAGGTGGTCGAGTTACTGGTGAGTTTGATTTTTATCATACTTTTTCTAAATTTTCTGTAATTAGCATGTGATACTTTTATAGACAGAAAAGCAAATTTACAAAAAAAAAATGATGGCAGCTTTCAGGGGACTGAATTAGTTTTATTTGAAAGGAACTCATTAGATTGGATTATGACTGGAGGCATGATTTGAGATATATTTGCACAATTTAATTAATTTTAATATAAGATGTATGTGATCATCTTCTCAAAGCCCAGTGCAAACAAGGGATGAGTGAAGCTTACTTACTCCCTGCCCTCCTGAAGCACACACTCTCGGTGCTTATTATGTTTTAAGTGTTTTCATTTACTTACTTACTGCATTTACTTCATCATATTCATGGTGGAAACAAATCATCAGGATCATAACAGCCACTAACTTGGCTGCAGTATAACAAATGCTACCACAACCTCCCATATGGAGCTTTCAAGCTAAGTGAATTTTTTTTTTTTAATTTTGAAGTTATGAACCCAAACTGATCACTAAAGACCTTCATTCCATTTTTAAAGAGAGCGTTTGAACCATGCAAGAGTTAACAAATGCTGAGATGATGGAGGTTTTAGCAACCCAGGAGAGCACATGGAGATTTCCTGAGAATAACGCAGTCAGACACTGGGAAGATGGAAAAACAAAAACAAAATTATCTTCTGGCATTAGAGGATCAGAGGTTTTTAGATTTTTTTGTTTTGTTTTTACTTTTATTTTGGAATAATTTTGGACATAAAAGAAATGTTGTAGCATCATCTAATGTGATCAAGCTACTTGACCACCATATAATCATCAGAGTCAGGAGATTAACATCTTCATGACTTGTTTTGTTCCTGTTGAATTAACTTTTGTAAGGGGATTCCCCCTTTTTATATCTGTAGGGGACTGTCTCTGGAGATCTACTGTTCACATAGAGAATGACTCAAAGAGAAAGGTAGCTAATGGATTTCTGATTAGATTCAAAGCCTAGAGCTTTCCTTCAGAGCACAATGACCTTCATATTGGTCAGTTAACTAGTCCTGCCCTATCAATTGATCCCTCAGACTTCCCCCAACCTTTAATGTAATTCCATCCTCCAAAGTGAGAAATCTGGTTTTCTTTATTTATTCTCAATCTCTTTATGCATTTGCTCAAGGGTACATACGGAGAAAACAGATTCAGAATTGCTGATTCAAACCACTGTAAAAAGAAAACCTACCATCTAAAGTTTAATATTTTTATAGTCTTATTTTTAAATGTACACTTAAATATTGTTTAAAAATGTTCACACATCTTAAATGCACAATTTGATGCGTTTTGATACAATTTATAAACTTAATTGATCTACGACCTTCTCAGCATATTTTCTTCAACTTAGGAATTTCTATGGAGGAACCTTGCAGTGGGTCAACCATTTCTCTAAGAAATGGGTATTAAAATCGCCAGCTAAGATTGTGAGTTTCTGTATTTCTTTCTTTAATTCTGTTGATTTTGCTGCATCCACTCTGAAGCTCTGCTATTAGATGCATACAAATTTAGGACTGTTGTTCTAAATTATTTTCCTGATCAATCAGTCATTTTATCATTGCAAAATGGCTTTTTGTATCTATGCTCATGCATTTTGTCTTAAAGTCTATTTTTTCCTGATATTAATACAGCCTTTCTAAGTTTCTTTTGTTTATAATTGGCATGTAATGTATTTTCTTTTTATTGTTAATCTAAATCTTTAAATTTGAAGGATGCCTTTTGAAGACAGAACATCTTAGATCTTACTTTATATCTCGTTTGACCATCTCTAACTTTTTTCTTTTATTGGTTTATTTTATTTTGGTAAGAACACTTAACATTAGATCTAGCCCTCTTAACAGGTAACTTAAGTGTCCAGTGCAGTATTGTTACCTATAGGCATACTGTTTTATATCATATGTCTAGAACTAATTTATTTTGCATAACTGAAATTTTATGCATATTGATTAACAACTCCTCATTCTTTCCCCATACTAACCCTTGGCAACCATGACTCTATTATTTGCTTCTATGAGTATGACTATTGTAGATACTTCATACAAGTGTAATCATGCAATATTTGCCCTTCTGAGATTGGCTTAGTTCAATTAACATGAATATCATCCAGACTTATCTACGTTGTTGCATATTGAAGGAGTTTCTTCTTTTACAAGAATTGAAGTTTCCTATTGGGTTAGCCAGGATTTTCTCAAGGACATCCCACTGTCTGGGGATCTGTTGATGGACATTTAACTTT
The DNA here is from genome assembly GCF_004348235.1 of Phoca vitulina. NCBI lineage: Eukaryota > Metazoa > Chordata > Mammalia > Carnivora > Phocidae > Phoca > Phoca vitulina. The sequence goes on along the minus strand of NW_022589747.1, from coordinate 7,670,330 downwards.
TTTCCATATCTTGGCTATTGTGAATAATGCTTCAGTGAGTAGGAGAATACTCCTCCTAGGTAGGTAACATCACTTTGAGATCTAGATTTCAATTATTTTGGATAAATACCCAGAAGTAAAAATGCTGGATTATATAATAGTTCTATTTTTAATTTTTTGAGGAAACTTCATACTGTTTTTACATAGTAGCTACACCATCTTGCATTCCCACCAACAGAGTAAAAGGGTTACAATTTCTCCACATCCTTGCCAACCCTTCTTGTCATTTTTATTTGTCTGTCTTGATAATGGACATCCCACAGGTGTGAGGTGATACTCATCATGGATTTAATTTTAATTTCCCTGATGATTAGTGATGTTGAGCATCTTTTCATTGGCCTTCTGTATACCTTCTGTGGAGAAATTTCTATTCAAGTCTTCAGTTCATTTTTAAAAATCCGTTATTAGGGTTTTTTTTTCCTTTCTTTTAAGTTTTTTTTAATTCTAGTTAGTTAACATACAGTGTAATATTAGTTTCAGGTGTACAATTTAGTGATTCAGTACGTACATACAACACCTGGTGCTCATCATGACAAGTGTACTCCTTAGTCCCCATCACCCATTTTCCCCATTTCCCCTATCCACCTCCCCTCTGGTAATCATCACTGTGTTCTTTATAGTTAAGAGTCTGTTTCTGGTTTCTCTCTCTCCCTCTTTTTCCCTTTGTGCATTTGTTTTGCTTCTTAAATTCAAAATATGAGTGAAATCATATGGTATTTTTCTTTCTCTGACCGACATATCACACTTAGCATAATACTCTCTAGCTCCATCCACGTGGTTGCAAATGGCAAGATTTTATTCTTTTTTATGGCTGAGTAATATTCAATTATATATACCAAAACTTCTCTATCCATTCATCAGTGGATAGACATTTGGGCTCTACCCATAATTTGGCTCCTATAAACATTGGGGTGAATGTACCCCATTGAATTAGTAATGTTTGTGCTCTTTGGATAAATACCTACTAAGTGCAATTGCTGAATCACAAGGTAGTTCTATTTTTAAATTTTGAAGGACCCTCCATACTGTTTTCCACAGTGGCTGCACCCACCAACATGTAGCAAGGTTCCCCTTTCTCCATATCCTGGCCAACACCTGTTGTTTCTTATGTTGTTAATTTTAGTGATTCTGACAGTTGTGAGGTGATATCTCATTGTAGTTTTGATTTGTATTTCCCTGATGATGAGTAATGTTGAACATCTTTTCATGTGCCTGCTTTCCCGTCTTTCTCTTTTTCT
>NW_022589747.1:7665681-7669043 GCF_004348235.1 Phoca vitulina | reverse complement strand
TTTCTTTCTTTCTTTCTTTCTTTCTTTCTTTCTTTCTTTCTTTCTTTTTCTTTCTTTCTTTCTTTCTTTCTTTTCTTTTTCTTCTCTTTCTTTCTTTCTTTCTTTCTTTCTTTCTTTTTTCTTTCTCTTTCTCTCTTTCTTTCTTTCTTTCTTTCTTCTTTTTTATTCTTCTTCTTCCTCTTCTTCTTCTTCTTCTTCTTCTTCTTCTTCTTCTTCTTCGGTTGTAGCAGTTCCTTATATATTTTGAAAAATTAACCTCTTATTGGATATATGGTTTATAAATATTTTATACTTTGTCCTATTCTGTAGGTTGCTTTTTCACTCTGTTGGTTATATCCTTTGCTGTGTAGAAGCTTTTAAGCTTTATATAGTCCCATTTGTCTAATTTTGCCTTTGTTGCATGTGCTTTTGTGTCATATCCTTGAAATCATTTTTAAGACCAACGCCGAAGAAGGTTTACCCCTATGTTTTCTTCTAAGAGTTTTACAGTTTTATATGTTACATTTAATTGTTTAATGCATTTTGGATTTATTTTTTTCTACGGTGTGAGATACAGGTCCAATTTCATTCTTTTGCATGTGAATGTCTAGTTTTCTAACCAAAAAGAAAATTAGAAAAGCAATTCAACTTATAATAAATAGCATCAAAAGAATAAAATATTAGGAACAAACTTGACAAAAATGTGAAATATTTGTATACTGAAAACATTGATGAAACAAATTAAATAAGATATAAACAATTGAAAAGATATCCCATATTCTGGATGGTAAGTCTCAATATTCCAAAAATTTCCATGTTACAAAAAGCAATTTACAGATTCAGTGCAATGGCTATAAAGACCCCAATAGCATTTCCTACAGAAATAGAACAAATTATTCTAAAATTCTTATGAAATCACAAAAAATCTTGAGTAGCCAAATAATCTTAACAAGAATAAAGCTGGATTCATCACACTTTGAATTACAAAATATATTACAAAACTACAAAAATTAAATCAGATGGCACTGGCATAAAGAGACATATTGGCCAATGGAGCAGAATACAGAGCCAAGAAATATATCCACATGTATGATTCTGATCTTCAAGAAGGATGCCAAAAACATACAATAGGGAGAAGATAGTCTTTCCACAAATGGTGCTGACAATCTCTAAATTTAATTGGAGTGTCTAGTCTCTTCATATTTAATTTATTGATATGTTTGGATTTATGATTATCATTTTTCTAATTGTTTCTGTAGGTTCCATCTCCTTTTCTTGGTCCTCTGTTCCATTTTTTTTTTTTTTCTGCCTTCTGGATTAATCCTATAGTTTCCTAGCATTTTAATTTCTCCAGTTGTTTTTCTGTTTAAAAGTTATTTTGTTATTTACATATAGGTAGATCCACACTTTTTGTTGTATGAAGTCTTGAAAATTTTACAACCAAAATGCAGTTCCATCATTTTCCCCTGAATCCTTATTCTACTTCTTTGTAATCAACATCCCCCCATCCTTAATCCATCATAACTTCTGATCTATTCTTTGTCCCTACAGCATTGTCTTTTTTAGAATGTCATGAATATAGAATGACAGAGTCTGAAGATGTTTGAGACTGGTTTCTTTCGTGAACAAAGTATAATCCATTTTTAAGCTTAAATGGGGTTTCATGTACCAATAGTTTGTAGCATTCGATGGCTGAGTAGTATTCCATTGCATGTGTCTATAACTGTTTATTTCCCAGCCAAGAGACTATTAGGTTGTTTCCAGGTTTTGGTAATTATAAATGAATCTTCCATTAAAAAAATAATGAATATGTTTTGTGTGAATAAGTTTTCATTTTACTTTTATAAGTGCCTAGTCATCAAATTGCTGGCTTATAAGATATGTATACAGTTAAATATATTGTAAAAATGTGAAATTTTTATATTTCTGGGGTGAATACCCAGTAGTGTGATTACTGGATCATAGTGTAATTCTATTTTAACTTTTTAAGGAACTGCCACACTGTTTTGTTTTTTGAGAGAGAGAGAACATGAGGAGGAGGGAGGGGCAGAAGAAGAGGGAGAGAGAGAATCTTAACCAGGCTCCACACTCAGGGTGGAGCCTGAGGTGGGGCTTGTTCACAAGACACTGAAATCATGACCTGAGCTGAAATCAAGAGTCAGGTGTTTAACTCACTGAGCCACCCAGGTGCCCCCAGGGACTTCCATACTGTTTTCCATGGTGGCTGCACCATTTTGCATTCCCACCAACAGTACATGAGGGCTCCCCTTTCTCCACATCCTCCCTAACACCTGTTGATTCTGCTTTTTTTTTTTTTATTTTAGCCATTCTGAGAGGTAAATACTGATATCTCATTGTAGTTTTGATTTGCACTTCCCTGATGATGAGTGACATTGAGCATTTGTCACTAATTCAAATGGATACATGCACCCCTATGTTTATTGCAACATTATTTACAATAGCCAATTATGGAAGCACCTCTAGTGTCCATCAGTAGATGAATGGATAAAGAAGAAGTGGTATATATATATACACACACAATGGAATACTATTCAGCCATACAAAGAATGAAATCCTGCATTTTCAATAACATGGATAGAGGTAGAGAGTATGCTAAGTGAAATAAGTCATTACCATATGATTTCACTATATGTGGAATTTAAGAAACAAAACAAATGAGCAAAGGGGAAAAAGAAGAGAGAGAAACCAAGAAACAACCTCCTAATTATAGAGAACAAACTGATGGTTACCAGAGGGGAGGTGGATGGAGGCATGGGGGAAATAAGTGGTAAGGATTAAGAAGTGCACTTGTGGGGGGCGGAGCAAGATGGCGGAGGAGTGTCTCCTCTCAGGAATTCAGCTGGATAGGGATCAAACCATTCTGAACACCTACAAACTCAACAGGAGATCGAAGAAAAGAAGAGCAACAACTCTCTGAACAGAAAAGCGACCACTTTCTGGAAGGTAGGACGTGCGGAGAAGTGAATCCGAGGCGATATTCGGGAGGATAGACGGCGGGGGAGGGGCCTCCGTCGGCACTTCTGGCAAGTGATAGAGCCGCGGAGCACAGAATCGGAACTTTTAGAAGTCTGCTCCGCTGAGGGACGTCACTCTGGTGGCGAAGTGGGGGGTGGAACCCTCGCAGGACAGTGTGGTCTCAGGACCCTCGGGGTCACAGAAAGACCGGGGGTGCCTGAGTGCGGCAGAGCTCCCAGGGATCGGAGCAGGGAAGCCGGCTGCAGAGACGGAGCCCAGGCGCGGGCTCTCAGCTCGGGGCTGCTATAAACCGTGATCCGCGGCACAGTCGGGCCACTGCTCCTCCAGCAGGGACCCAACAAGCGGCAGATCCGGGGAGACTCACCTTCTTCCCCCGGGAGGAGAGG
>NW_022589747.1:7639711-7650681 GCF_004348235.1 Phoca vitulina | reverse complement strand
TGGTTCTTCTCCCCCTCCGATTTCCCCCCCTTCATTCTTCCCCTCCTGCTACATTCTTCTTCTTCTTTTTTTCTTTCTTAAAATATATAGCATTATTTGTTTCAGAGGTACAGATCTGAGATTCAACACTCTTGCACAATTCACAGCGCTTACCAGAACACATACCCTCCCCAGTGTCCATCACCCAGTCACCCCATCCCTCCCACCCCACCCCCCACTCCAGCAACCCTCAGTTTGTTTCCTGAGATTAAGAATTCCTCATATCAGTGAGGTCATATGATACATGTCTTTCTCTGTTTGACTTATTTCGCTCAGCATAATACCCTCCAGTTCCATCCACGTCGTTGCAAATGGCAAGATCTCATTCCTTTTGATGGCTGCATAATATTCCATCGTATATATATACCACATCTTCTTTATCCATTCATCTGTTGATGGACATCTTGGCTCTTTCCACAGTTTGGCTATTATGGACATTGCTGCTATGAACATTGGGGTGCATGTGCCCCTTCTTTTCACTACATTTGTATCTTTGGGGTAAATACCCAGTAGTGCAATTGCTGGGTCGTAGGGTAGCTTTATTTTCAACCTTTTGAGGAACCGCCATACTGTTTTCCAGAGTGGCTGCATAAACCAGGTTTGTTTTGTTTTGTTTTGTTTTTTGAGATTTATCCATGATGAGTCTTGTAGCCTAGTTCTATCAGAGAGTATCAGATGCTCTTTAGGAGCAGTGTTTAAAGTGTAGTTCATTTTATAGAAGAAGAAATTTGTCTCTATTCCCTCAATATTATTATGTGTCTTTCCTAAAGGTAATCTTATTAGAAACAAGTCTTTGGTTAAGGTCAAGGTGTGCCTTTGTCAATCACCTTCCTCCTGTTTTGCAAAAGAATTTCAAATGATTTTGTAGAAAAAAATACTTTTTGAATATTAATTTCATATTTTTTGCTTTCAACAACATTGAAGAGGGAATTAATCAATCTGTCAGCTCCTCAATCACTAATATGACTCAGAAAGAATTCAAAGAAACAAATGACAAAAATTCTTACCTGCTTGTTTTAATTTTTGTGAATGTTTTTGACATATTACTCAGTTGGAATTCAAAGACTCAAATGACAAAACTTTTCACCTGCTTGTCTATTAATTCATGTGAACATAGATACAGATCTAGAGAAATGATACTGAAGTCTGACTCATTCAAGCAGCAAGTAGTGAAGAGATTTTTAGAGATTATAGAGAATTATAGAGATTTAACTTTATAATGGAGACATAATAGAGTAACAAAGTACTTCGAATATAAAATATATAAAGATAAAATACTGTGAACTTTTGTGAGAAATGGAATTTGGAATGGCATTAGAGAAAAAAAGATAAAACAAAGTTTCTGACTTGTAAAGAAATGCTTGCACATTGTGAAGGGCAGCAAACCGCCATAGTATTTAGATTCTTTTGGAGTGATTTCAAAGAAAAATTTAACAGTTTTATTTTTAAATGTTTAATCAGGTTGAAAATTTCACCCTATTCGACTCTGTAAGCTTTAAATGAAATGTTATTTCTCCGCTGAAAAACATCCAAGGTAATATGTAGATTTCCAAAGCCTTTAATTTAATTTAGATAACAAACAAAAATAAAACTCTGAAGAAACTTGCTCTATAGTATTTCTTTTTAATTCTAAAATAATCCATCAAGGCTTCAAGGTTTTTTTTTAATATAGTTCATCATTTTCCTGTTCATTTTAAAATTATTTTCTATCATATTTCAGGTTTCCATACTGATGTTGGTTTGTTTCTGGACTCAACAGTTTTAATTGGTCTACATGTACATTTCTATATCAAAAATATGCTGGTTTATTTTTACAGCCTCGATACTTAATAGGCCAAATTCTCTTTCTTTATTTTCCTTTATTTTTTTATTTCTTCGTGCTTAAAAGTATTCAAATTGATCTGTAAAGTTATATGAAAGATAGCTCTCTTAAAATTTTGACTGAATTTTATTTTTTTATATTTTTAAAGATTTTATTTGTTTATTTGAGAGAGAGAGACAGAGATAGGAAGAGAGAAACAGAGATGGGAAGAGAGAGGAGAGGGAGAACAGGCTCCCTACTGAGCAGGGAGCCCGATCTGGGGCTTGATCCCAGGACCCTGGGATCATTACCTGAGCCAAAAGCAGATGTGTAACTGACTCAGCCACCTAGGCACCCTTGACTGAATTTTAAATATCTTTTGGAAAGAATTTAACTCTGCGGATTAAAAGGTTGTTCCCTCCATGTACATTATTTACCTCTCTCTTTAATTAGATTTCTTTTATATCTTTAAATAATATTTCATAGTTTTCTCCGCAGTGTTCATTCAGTTTTCAAAATCTTAGAGTTTGCTTGCTATTGTGATGAAGGCTTTCAAAATATTAACATTGCCTTATTGGTTGTTCTTGGTTTCTACAATGTTGATTTTTGTTTACTGCTGTACATTCCGCTATCTTACTTAACTGGTTATTTTGAATTATTTTTATTACTATAGGTTCTCTTGGGATTTCTCTGCAGAAAATCATATTATTTGGAAAGAAAATTTAAATTTTTTTTTCCATTCTTAGGCATATCTTTTGTTCTTTTCTTTTTATTTTGTCAGACTTCAATTTATTGTATGATACTGGGGTGGCAAAATACACACGGGACCATTTTGTAACTAAGTTTTAATGGAACACAACCATGTGCATTCATTTACATATTGTGTATAGCTGGACTATAGTAATTGGAAAGGAAACCCTTTCAAATACCCCAAACTTGAGAATTTTGAAAAGATGTGACAAGTAGAAGCAGGGTAGCAGGACCAATCTTCTATATTGCCACACTAAAGCAAAGTTTCCTGACTAATCCCCATTCCCACTTTCTTTGGTTCATTTACATTCAGAAACATGGAAAGTTCTTGGCTCTGACCACATCCATCTGACTAGAATGTGGATGGCTGAATATTTGTCAATCTACAAAGCCAAAAGTAATTTCACTGAGTTGAATAAAAACTTGATTCTAAAATTGAAAAAGCTAAACTAACTTAAGGACACAGTGATTAAAACAAAACAACCATAATAACACATCCATGGAATTTCTGAAAGTCACTGATACAAAAAAACACCCTCATAAAACTCCCAAAGAGATAAAATAACATTTAAGAAAAGGAGAATCAGATTCACAATCTTTTCATGTACAACAACAAAAAATTAGTGTTAAAATAGAGCATCATATACGAAAGCAGAAATAGATTAAATGCTGTGTTTATAATTCCAAGATACTTTTATGTTTGAGAAAGAAGGAAATGTATTTCCAGGCATATAAAAACCAAGAGTTATTATCACTGTTATAACACTCTAAGTACGTTAACAAAATAAAACAATACTGTTTATTTAAACAAAAGAGTATCCTTAAAAATTAAAGAGAAAATACCGAATTCCTTCTTTATGAATTTGGAAAAGATCAAGGGTCATTGATAGCACCACTTATATTCAGTATTATTTTAGAAGTTTGAGTAATAAAGTAAGGCAATAAAAAAAAGAAAGGAAGAAAAACACAAAACTGCCACTATTAGTGGATGATGTAATTGTGTGTCAAGATCATCCAGGTATTAAATTGTTAGAATATATTATTAGAATGAATAAGAAACTATTACAACTTTATTAGATGGAATGTCAGTAAGACATTGACTAATTGCAATTCTATCAATCAGTAATAAAGAATTAATAAATAATTTTAAAGCTACTATTTACAATAGCAACAAATTGAATACTTCAGAATAAATATAATAAAAGACGTAAAAGATATTTATGCAGTAAGCTAAAATATAATATTGGCATAAACTTAAAAAGGCATAAATAAACAGAAAATATCATGTTTACATGGATTAGGAGACTCAAAAAAGATGTTAATTCTTTCCACCTTCATTTCATATTAAATTAAATCAATTAAATTCTGAATAGGTATTTGTGAAAAGAATTGACTACCTAATTCTGAGCTTGCATAGAGAAATGAAAGGGATAAGAATAGATGAACCCTCTTGAAAAGAAGAGAAACATAGGGGCAGTACCTATATTATATCAAATTTATTTCAAAAGCTATATTTAGGACTTCTGCCAAAATGATCCCATTCTTCCTCCATCCTCTTCCCTCTAACTAAAGGACCCTGGTGATAACACAGTTAACAAGCAGGAAAATCTCTGAAATGCGGACAGAAGGAGGAGGACTGCCCAGGGAGCTCCAAATTTGAAGAATGTCCCTGTTCCTATATACCCCAATCAGGGTGCTGAAGAAGCCTCCACCTTGGAACCTCTAGGAATAGAACAGAAGAGCTTCCATAAAGCCTATTCCTTGAACCAAAGGATGAGGAAAAGGATGGCTTGACAACAAAGAACGTTTTTGGTAATGCCAGCCCACCTTCAGTAAAATATCAATGAAAGAAGTCCCCCTCCCCCCCCCCCCGCAAGGTTTCAGAGGAGGACCCATGGGAAACTGGCCTTGCACCTACACACCTCACTCTCCATCCTGTCCTACGGAGGCAGGGAGCAGTGCTCAGAACCCTGCAGAATGCTACCAGGAGGCTGAGTAGGGAGCTGGTCTCCCAGCTTCTAAAAATGGAAACAAGATATACACCAGCTTCTCTCCTGGGATAGGGCTGGTGAGGCTGGCAAGGAGCTGATTTTCCACCACTTTCTTTTCTGCCCACTGCCATGTCATCCAACTCCTCTGGGTAACTGAGCCTTTGCATCCACCTGACATCAGCAAGGCTGAACAAGGTGGTACAAGTCAGGGCTAGAAAGCACTCCTGTCGCCCTCTAATTCCACCCCTGGTTTCACTGAGACTCAGGGGAACCTGAACCTCCACATCCAGCTGACAGCAACAAGACTGAAGAAAGCAGTACAAAAAACAGTGAGAGCTACTACTCTACCCTTTCCTCCAGGCCTTGATGTTAGTGGGTCTAAGGAGGAAGCTCAGCCCCCAACCCAACTTAGCATCAATCAGGCAGAATGAGGCAGAAAAAGGTGGACTAGTCAACACTCAGTTCCCAGCCTTCCCTGGTGTCTGCAGAGGCCAGTGAAAAGCTGCATCCCTACCTCCCACATGCATCACTGAGGCAAGGCAGGTCGAGGAAGCACGTGGCACTCTGGACTTGCCCACTTCTCCTTGGGAGTGGGTCGGACCCAGCAGGTAGCTATCAGTAAGTAGCTTCTGGTACCTCATTACAATAAATCAGTGTGAGTAAGCTCCCTGATATCACCCTCCCTGGTGACATTTGAACCCAGCAAAGCTGATCTTACAACCTCACTTGGAGGCACACAGATGGGAGCACATCAATGCCTCACATTTGAGGTGGTGTTGGTGGGACCTAGAGAGAAGCTCACAGATGCATACTCCCATCCTTCATGCTTCACCTCAACAGAGATTACTGCTAAAACAAAAATATTAAATAGGATCCAGAGTCTCATAAAATAATATCCCAAATGTCCAAGAGACAATTAAAACTCACTCGTCATATCAAGAACCAGAAAATTACTGAAGCAATGAGAAAAATACAATCAATGGATGCCAACATCAAGATAAATTAAATATTGGGATTATCTGAAATGGATTTTAAAGCAACCATCATAATAGTGTCTTGCTCAGTAATTATGAATTCTCTTGAAACAAACGAATAATTGGACAATATTAAGAAAAGAATACAAGTTATTGCAAAAAAAATGGTAATTACAGAACTAAAAATACAATGACCAAAATAAAGTATTCACTGGATGATCTCAATAGTGGAAGAGAGATGGCAGAAGATATATACAGTGAACTTAGGACAGATAGTTAGAATTTATTCAATCTGCATTTTTTTTAAAAAAAGACTAAAAGTGAACAAAGTCTCAGAGATATATGGGACACTATCAAAAGTGCTAACATTTCTGTCATTTAAATACCCAAAGGAAAGGAGCGATTGGGGTTGACAAGCCATTGGATGCATAATGGTTGAATTCTCCTAAAATTGGTCAAAGCTACAGACTGAAGAAGTTGAGTGAAACCTAAATAAAGCAACTCCAAAGAAAACCATACCATACCACGTCATAATTAAACTCGTGAAAATTAAAGAAGAAGAAACAATCTTGAAAGCGGCCAAAGAGAAATGATGCATCACTGAGTGGAGCATGGCTGTTTGCATGACAGCAATCTCTCACCTGAAACAGTCAAGGCCAGAAGGAACTGGCACAGCGTGTTCAGGTAAAGAAAGGCTAGAACTGTTAACCGAGAATTCTTTACCTGATGAAAGAGTCTTTAGGAATCAAGAGAAGGGGCACCTGGATGGCTCAGTCATTAAGCGTCTGCCTTCGGCTCAGGTCATGGTCCCAGCATCCTGGGATCGGGTCCCACATTGGGTTCCTTGCTCAGCGGGGAGCCTGCTTCTCCCTCTCTCTCTGCTACTCCCCCTACTTGTGCTCTCTCACTATCTCTCTCTGTCAAATAAATAGATAAAATCTTTAAAAAAAAAATCAAGAGGAAATGAACACATAGTTAAAAGAAGGTAAAGTTAGATTTGTTGCTAGTAAACCTACCTTCAAAGAATGACTAAAAAAACTTCTCCAAACAGAAAGGAAATAACAAGAAAGCCTGGAACATCAGAAAGGGAAAAAAAAGAATATTGAAATGAATAAAAATAGGGATAATTTTAAAATACTATGCTTATTTTCAGAAGTTTCAAAAAACTATAGGAAGTGATTTACCCAAAAAGCACTGTAAATAAATCAGGACGGAATCCTAAAAAAAATAAAAAATAATTTAAAAAAGATCACCTAACCCACACAGAGATAAGAAAGGAGAAACAGAGAAATGAGAAACAAAAGAAACAACATAAAACAACTAATAAAATGGCAGTAAAGTACTAACATATCAATAATTAATGTAATTTTTAAAAATCAACAATTAAAAGATAAATTGGCAGAGTGGATGAAACAATTAAACTTGGTCCAACAATATGTTTTCTGCAAGAAACTCACTTCAAAAACAATTGTATAGGTAAACTGAATGTAGAAGGATGAAAACATATTCCACACAAACATTAATTTAAGAATAAATGGCAACATTAACATCATGGAAAGCGGACCTCAGAATGCAGAAAATTATTAGCGACAGAGGTGCATTATGTAATGATAGACCAGCAGAAGGATATAACAATCCTAAATGTGTACACACTAAACAAAAGAAACTTGAAAAACGTGAAGCCAAAGCCAATGGAGCTGAAAAGAGAAATAGACAAACTCACCGTTTATAGTGGCCGACATGAACATGCCACTCTCAGCAAGTGACAGAAATACTAGACAAAAATGTAGCAAGAACAGAGAACTGAACAACACCATTGATCAATAAGATGTCATTGATAAATGAGAACATAAACCTTAAAGAGAAGAATGTACATTTTTTCAAACATCCTTGGACACTTTACCAAGAGGAGCAGAGCCTGTGCCGAGGCAAACCTCAAAGAATTTAAAGGAATAAAAATCATACAGGGTGGGTCTTTTTGCTAAAATGGAATCAAACTAGTGATTGTTAACAGAAAGAGGACAAGAAAATCTTCAAAAACTTAGAAATTAATAATAGTCCCTTCTAAATAGTCCATCTATCAGAGAGGAAATAGAAAAATACATAAAACCAAATGTAAGTCAAAATGGAACATAAAGTATATTGAATGCAGCTAAAGCAGTACTGAGAGGGAAATTTATGCCACCAAATGCATGTATTAGAAAACAAATTATTTTAATTCCTACCTAAAGACAGTAAAAAGTAAAAAGAAAAAGTAAAAAGTAAGTAAAGTAAAAAGAAAATAAAAAGAAAAAGAACTACTTAACCCCAAAGTAAGCAGAGGACTGAATAAAATTGCAAAAATCAATGATATCTATAACTAATAAAGAATATAAGAAAATCAATGAAACAAAAAACAGGATCTTTGAGTATAAAAAAAATTACCCTTTAGCAAGAGTAACAAAAATAAAAAGAAGAAAAAAATCATAAAGATCTAGAATGAAACAGGGATTACCCACTATCTTGCAGCCATAATAAAGTTAATATGTGAACAACTTTACAGTCATAAATTTGACATGATATATACTATATATATGGATCAATTTCATGAAAAAAGTACCAAAACACAACTAAAGTGGACTAGACAACCTGAATAGTCCTATAACCTTTATAGAATAAATACACAAGTAAAAACTCACCCACAAAAAATATCTAGGCCAAGATGACCTCACTTAGAATGTAACTAAACATTTAAAGTTTAACATCAGGGCGCCTGGGTGGCTCAGTTGGTTAAGCGTCTGCCTTTGGCTCAGGTCATGATCCTGGAGTCCTGGGATCAAGCCCCACATCGTGGTTCCTGCTCAGCAGGGAGCCTGCTTCTCCCTCTCCCTCTGGCGCTCTCCCTGCTTGTACACTCTCTCTCTTTCTCAAATGAATAAAATCTTTAAAAAAATAATAATAAAGTTTAACATCAATTTTACACAATGTTTTCCAGAGAGTGGAAAACATTTCAAACTCATTTTATAAGGCTGATATTAAAAAAAAGTGCAAAAAAATACACAAAAACTAAACAATATCTCTCATGAACTTAAACATAAAATTCCTTAAAATTCTAGCAAATCAAATCCAGCAATGAATGAAGATCATTTTACACAATAACCGATGAGTTTTTGTCTAGGGATGCAAGACTGGTTGGCAATTTGAAAGTTAATCAATCTAATCCAATATGTTAATGACCTTAAAAAACACTAGATTCTACAAATTGATGCAGAAAAATTTTTGACAAAATCCAAGGTCCATCCACCAAAAATAGTCTCAGTAACACAGGAAGAGTTAGCATTTCATCAACTTAATAAAGAACATTTACAAAAAAAAGTAAACAAAAAATAAAAAATCTAGCACTAATATCATGATTAATGGTAAAGGACAATACTGACAACAAAAGACTTAGGAGTAGATCTGTTTAGTGTATTGTGAAAATGGTCTCGGTACTTGAGGGAAACATGATATATTTTGAGACCAGCATACGGAAGTGTTAAGACAAATGACAAACTATATTTTATTTTATTTTATTTTAAGATTTTATTTATTTATTTGAGAGAGAGAGAATGAGAGACAGAGAGCACGAGAGGGAAGAGGATCAGAGGGAGAAGTAGACTCCCAGCCGAGCAGGGAGCCCAATGCGGGACTCTATCCCGGGACTCCAGGATCATGACCTGAGCCGAAGGCAGTCGCTTAACCAACTGAGCCACCCAGGCGCCCGACAAACTATATTTTAAACTCAGTCTTGATTTAAGGGAAAGGCTATAAATTATTGGCTGGAATGCATTCAGCATGAACTCAGGTTCTATAGAACATAAAGCGTGAAAGAGTACAAAAGATGTCTCAGATCAATAAGCACATACCTAAATTTTTTTTTTATTATGTTATGTTGATCACCATACATTACCTCATTAGTTTTTGATGTAGTGTTCCATGATTCATTGTTTGCGTATAACACCCAGTGCTCCATGCAGAACGTGCCCTTCTTAATACCCATCACCAGGTTAACCCATCCCTCCACGCCCCTCCTCTTAGAACCCTCAGTTTGTTTTTCAGAGTCCATAGTCTCTCATGGTTCGTCTCCCCCTCCGATTTCCCCCCCTTCATTCTTCCCCTCCTGCTATCTTCTCTTCTTTTTTTTTTTTTTTTAAACATATAATGTATTATTTGTTTCAGAGGTACAGGTCTGTGATTCAACAGTCTTACATAATTCACAGTGCTCACCATAGCACATACCCTCCCCAATGTCTATCACCCAGGCACCCCATCCCTCCCAACCCCCACTATTCTAGCAACCCTCAGTTTGTTTCCTGAGATTAAGAATTCCTCATATCAGTGAGGTCATATGATACATGTCTTTCTCTGATTGACTTATTTCGCTCAGCATGATACCCTCCATTTCCAACCATGTCATTGCAAATGGCAAGATTTCATTCCTTTTAATGGCTGCATGATATTCCATTGTATTATATACCACATCTTCTTTATCCATTCATCTGTCAAAGGACATCCTGGCTCTTTCCACAGTTTGGCTATTGTGGACATTGCTGCTATAAACATTGGGGTGCACATACCCCTTCGGATCCCTACATTTGTATCTTTGGGGTAAATACCCAGGAGTGCAATTGCTGGATCGTATGATAGTTCTATTTTCAACTTTTTGAGGAACCTCCATACTGTTTTCCAGAGTGGCTGCACCAGCTTGCATTCCCACCAACAGTGTAGGAGGGTTCCCCTTTCTCTGCATCCCCACCAACATCTGTCATTTCCTGACTTGTTAATTTTAGCCATTCTGACTGGTGTGAGGTGGTATCTCATTGAGGTTTTGATTTGGATTTCCCTGATGCCGAGCGAAGTTCAGCACTTTTTCATGTGTCTGTTGGCCATTTGGATGTCTTCTTTAGAAAAATGTCTGTTCATGTCTTCTGCCCCTTTCTTGATTGGATTCTTTGTTCTTTGGGTGTTGAGTTTGATGAGTTCTTTATAGATTTTGGATACTAGCCCTTTATCTGATATGTCATTTGCAAATATCTTCTCCCATTCTGTCGGTTGTCTTTTGGTTTTGTGGACTGTTTCTTTTGCTGTGCAAAAGCTTTTTATCTTGATGAAGTCCCAAGAGTTCATTTTTGCCCTTGCTTCCCTTGCCTTTGGCGATGTTTCTAGGAAGAAGTTGCTGCGGCTGAGGTCAAAGAGGTTGCTGCCTGTGTTCTACTTCAGGATTTTGATGGACTCCTGTCTCACATTGAGGTCTTTCAACCATTTGGAGTCTATTTTTGTGTGTGGTGTAAGGAAATGGTCCAGTTTCATTCTTCTGCATGTGGCTATCCAATTTTCCCAACACCATTTGTTGAAGAGACTGTCTTTTTTCCATTGGACATTCTTTCCTGCTTTGTC
>NW_022589747.1:7617871-7639311 GCF_004348235.1 Phoca vitulina | reverse complement strand
TTTTTTTTTTTAAACATATAATGTATTATTTGTTTCAGAGGTACAGGTCTGTGATTCAACAGTCTTACATAATTCACAGTGCTCACCATAGCACATACCCTCCCCAATGTCTATCACCCAGGCACCCCATCCCTCCCAACCCCCACTATTCTAGCAACCCTCAGTTTGTTTCCTGAGATTAAGAATTCCTCATATCAGTGAGGTCATATGATACATGTCTTTCTCTGATTGACTTATTTCGCTCAGCATGATACCCTCCATTTCCAACCATGTCATTGCAAATGGCAAGATTTCATTCCTTTTGATGGCTGCATGATATTCCATTGTATTATATACCACATCTTCTTTATCCATTCATCTGTCAAAGGACATCTTGGCTCTTTCCACAGTTTGGCTATTGTGGACATTGCTGCTATAAACATTGGGGTGCACATACCCCTTCGGATCCCTACATTTGTATCTTTGGGGTAAATACCCAGGAGTGCAATTGCTGGATCGTATGATAGTTCTATTTTCAACTTTTTGAGGAACCTCCATACTGTTTTCCAGAGTGGCTGCACCAGCTTGCATTCCCACCAACAGTGTAGGAGGGTTCCCCTTTCTCTGCATCCCCACCAACATCTGTCATTTCCTGACTTGTTAATTTTAGCCATTCTGACTGGTGTGAGGTGGTATCTCATTGAGGTTTTGATTTGGATTTCCCTGATGCCGAGCGAAGTTCAGCACTTTTTCATGTGTCTGTTGGCCATTTGGATGTCTTCTTTAGAAAAATGTCTGTTCATGTCTTCTGCCCCTTTCTTGATTGGATTCTTTGTTCTTTGGGTGTTGAGTTTGATGAGTTCTTTATAGATTTTGGATACTAGCCCTTTATCTGATATGTCATTTGCAAATATCTTCTCCCATTCTGTCGGTTGTCTTTTGGTTTTGTGGACTGTTTCTTTTGCTGTGCAAAAGCTTTTTATCTTGATGAAGTCCCAAGAGTTCATTTTTGCCCTTGCTTCCCTTGCCTTTGGCGATGTTTCTAGGAAGAAGTTGCTGCAGCTGAGGTCAAAGAGGTTGCTGCCTGTGTTCTCCTTTAGGATGTTGATGGACTCCTGTCTCACATTTAGGTTTTTCAACCATGTTGAGTCTATTTTTGTGTGTGGTGTAAGGAAATGGTCCAGTTTCATTCTTCTGCATGTGGCTGTCCAATTTTCCCAACACCATTTGTTGAAGAGATGTATACCTAAATTTTAACTGTAAAGCTGCAAGGACTTTTTGTTTATTCTTGTATCCTAGTGTTCTTCTGAAACAAGTTGAATTGACTCCAAGACTTGAAGCCATTCTCTGTAAAGAAGAATGACAATGCTTACAATTATTGAAACTATGTAAAACCAGTAGGTTATTCCATCTTAGCTAAGCCCCCATTCAATGACACCACATCAACAAGGAAACCCAGGATGTACAAAACAACTCAACAGAATTTTACTCGGGTTAGTACTTTTAGTGCTAGATTTACAAATAATCACTAGATTTGTAGTTTGGACTTCAAAAAATTCTAGAGAACCCATTTCACAAACATTCCCATGAGAATCAATCTGGTTTTAAGCAAATAATCCAGAATGATAACCTCCCAAAGTGGAACATTTTAATGAAACAAATGTTATATGTCTATTTCTATTCAGAGAATATTATATATATATATATTACCATATATATACCATATATATGCATATATCACTAGTATGATAGAGGATATTACATAGACTAATAAGAAAAAGAACATAAATTTTTTTCTCCCTTTGTTCCATTCAGGGATGATCTGCAAGAAGCAGTTGTTCTTTGACTCTGGACAAATTCTTATGTGGCCAGTAACAAGGACCTCTAGTCCCTGTTGAATTGACTTCTCAATGCTGACATTTGCAAGTGCTTCTTCTCTGGATACTGAAGGGGCCATAAAGTCACAGTAAACATAAGGGTCTGGAATAAATTTTTGATAAACTCAGTACTTTACTAGAGCATGTTACATAAGCAAGACCAAATGGCGTAAGTGAACTACTACTTAAAATAGTACTTATGTGGTGATGGTTACATAACTATGAAGATGTCAAAACACAGAACTATGTGTGCAAAAAGTGTGAATTTTACTGTATGTATGTTATACCTCAATAAACCTGACTTCAAAGAAATAACACTTAGTCCAATTTGCATTTTTTTTATTAGAGAGACAGGAAAAGGGAGAGTGCGAGAGAATCTTAAGCATGTTCCACACCTAGCACGGAGCCCCATGCAGGGCTCGATGCCATGACCCCAAGATCATGACCTGAGCCGAAATCAAGAGTCAGTCGCTTATCTGACTGAACCATACAGCCGCCCCCCAATTTGCATTTATACATTCTCTGTATACTTACAGAGTTGTGGACTGCCTCCCACACCAGATTTTATGCTCCATGAGAGAAGAGACTATTTTCATTTTGTTCATTAATGTGTACCCCATAGCTCACAGAGTACTGGGCATATAATATTGTTGGGGTAGGTCATCGGGAGGACATGACTGCACAGTGACCCATGAGTTGGAACCCAGCAATCAGAGGCTCCCCAAGCCCTCCCCTGGCCTTGGAATGTGCATCCCACTTGCCTTCCCTGCTCTCAGAGGCTGCTCCAAGAACACAGCCTCGAGATACTGATGTAGTGTTGAAACCATCTGGTTGGTATAAATCAGTGGGCCCAGTTCAGGCTGTTAAAGAAACTTTTAAATTTTGGGTGTGGGGACAGAGACCTCCTCATCTTGCAGCACCCAAGAAAAGCTTGCATGTAAGTTCCTTTGCTCATTACACTGTCCACCTGCCCATTTGTGGCCTGTCTCTTTCTTCCATCTCTCCCTGCCCTCCACACAGGGAGCTAGTTTCAGATCTCACTCAGGAAGCTCCTGAGGGGGCAAAACCATTGGTGAACCAGCCAGAGGACCAAAGAAATGGGCTTTCTGAAAGAGAGACCATGTGAGGACAGAGATGCTTCCATAATGCCGGCTGCTTTAGTACACTTGCTTGAGGAACTGTGCAAAATGCACTTTGGCAGAGAAGGAAGCACATGGTCCAGTGGGCTGGCTCCTAGTGTGGGCAGTTCAGTTGGCCACTGATGCCCAAATGGCAGCTAAAGCCCAAGTTAAGAGTTGGAAGAACAGCTGAGGTTAGAAAAAGACGTGCAGGTGTCCACTACTCTGTTAGCCTCGGGGCTGGCAGACAGGTGGTGGAGAGCAGGATAATTAGTTGGAGACCTTAGTGTGCCCTTCTGCTGATAGAGCACAGGATGCCGTGGATGAAAATCTGAGTGCTCGTGACCAAGCCTGATTGGGATGCTAGGAGATGAAAGCCCTGGGAAAGCAAGGACACTGAAGGGGAGGGTGTTGTGGTGACGGACAGTGAAGGGGACAGGATACTCTTAGCCACCTGACCCCTAAAACAATAGAAAGCAAAAGCAGCCCCAGTTCAGGGAGCACTCATGATGAGAGAATGTACTCCTGCTGAGTTTACTGACACAGCTGCCAAATTCTAGCAAAAGGCCAGGGAGAGCATCCAGGTATGGACAGTGCTGCTATGGGATTTGGGGATGATGCCATTTCTCTGACCAGGCAGGAGGTGGAGAAAATGCAATGTTACCACCTGCCCTGCCCTTCAGCAGCACCTGCATTACACTGGGACAGGGGGATGTTTAAGGTACTCACTCCCTTAAAGATTGGATTATTCTAGCCTGTAGGAAGGCTTGGCCCAATGAGGGGGACCTCGCTGGGCATGTGGGACCCTGGATATTGATAAGAGGGGTATAACAAATTCTTAGAGAGTTGAGAATGAGATAGGTTCCTGTCTTTGAAGGCCCTGATGAGGCCACATTCACTGCAGGGATGAAAGCAAAGATTCTCCAGTCTGTCCCAGCATCTGATATGGAACAGATACCATGCTGAGCCCAGTGGTGGGACAGGGCATTTACAATGTTGGGCAATCCATTGTTGATGTGGGGGAAACTGACAAATCTCAGAACAGGTACAGGTTGAAACATAGAGGAAACTCAGAAAGCAAAACAAATATCCTAATCAGCTGTAAAGGGTCCTGTAAAAATAACCCAGGTAGTTTGACCTCATTGCTGCTGAGACCCACTTGAGCAGGTAGACTGACAACCATATGCTGTGTTGATTGGTCTGTGAAAAGCCTGAAGTCTGAACAGCAGTTCAGACCTACCCTATCTGCCCCTACCATTCCTGCCAGCTCAAGCAGAGTCTGAGGAATACAGAACATTAGGGATGGGTGCTTCTCACACCCTGGGGGTAGGATCCAGGCCAAGACTGCCTCCAGGTGAGGGCCATTGGAGCCAATTGGAGGCCTCCTGTTGAGCTCACTATTCTCTGGTTCTCCAGAAATGAACAAAAGGCGGCAGCTCTGGTGGATACTGGAGCTGAATGTACATGGTACATGGTACCCCCCAGAAGTTTTCTGATCCCCTCGGCACCATCAATGATTATATGGGGGCAAGCAGTTATCGTCAGGAAGGTCCTTTGACACTGCAAATTGGGTTTTCTCCCCTTTGAGGTTATAAAGCTTTTATCTCTCCAATACCAGAGAACATATCAGGCATGGATATCCTACAAGGTCAAATTTTGCAAACCTCTATCAGTAAAGTCTGCCTCCTGGTTAGAGTAATCAAACCAGTACTGAGGGGAAACACCAGCTGGGAATAAGTAAGACTGGCCCCATCCCCGTGAAGGGTGGTGATGTCACACAATATAAATTGCTGGCGTGGGGCATGAAGAGATAGGAGAAACCAAGAACTGCATTGTTCTTGGGCATGTACACCCTGCCCATAGTGCATTCAACAGCACAATATAGCCAGTGGGGGGGGGGGGGAATAGCTCATTGTAGATGACCATGAGCTACTGAGGTACCCTCACCCATATGTCTATGCCCAACATGGCCACCATCTTAGATAACTTGGCCATGGTCCTAGGAGGATATCATACTGGGCCGGACTTAGCAAATGCCTTTTTCGGTATATCTCTGGGCATTGAGTCACACACCAAATTTGCATACGGCAATCTGCAAACTGTATTTGTTGGATAAATGTATATATGAATTAGAACTTACTGTTTGACAGTAAATAATATTATAACAGTGGTAGAAATTTTATAAAGAAAAACAACTCCTTACAGCCTCAGCTTCCTTGTTTGTCTTTCTTTCTATTGTTTTGTCATACACAAACATAGCAGAAAATCAGGGTATTTCAACAATTCTGTACTTGAGGAGGTATATTCTGACCTACAATCAGAACCAACAGAAGAGGTCAGTGACATTTGCTAATCCAACATCACAAACTATTTTGGAATAAGCCTGTAGCTGAGAGGGAGAAGACTTAAAATAAAAACCTAAGTTGACTGTTCAATTGTCCACTGCACTAGGACCAGCAGGCTG
Source organism: Phoca vitulina (assembly GCF_004348235.1). Lineage (NCBI taxonomy): Eukaryota > Metazoa > Chordata > Mammalia > Carnivora > Phocidae > Phoca > Phoca vitulina. The sequence continues at coordinate 7,633,873 of NW_022589747.1, read as the reverse complement.
GTGTATTCGAGTAGGAAGAAGTGAGCAGATTCATTCATTCTATGGTATCACTTATTTCAGCTCATTTGGAATGACGTTGTTTTCCTCATGCTGAATAATAATAAAAATACACTGGAGGAAATACAGGAAAGTCAAGAATCTATTATACTACTCTCTATCAGATTTAAGTCATATCTCACCTCTCTGGTGTGAGGCATTTCATGTTGGTTGACTTTAATATGTGCTATAAATAGTCATTTACATCAATTATATTTGTGTTAACCATCACCTATACAGAGGGAGGAAAAAGTCAAAGAGATTACAATTCTTACAAGGAGAAAGTTGTGAGTTTCTTGCCTTGGGGCTGAGAAAACAATCACTTGTGTGGCATATTAAAACCTTCCCACTACTCAGAGGGAAGAATAGGCATCAAGCAGTAAATGACACAAATTGCATCAGAATTTCAGATACAGATCACTGCACAGAGAATTAACATCCTGCATATAATATATATCTAAAACATAACAAAACAAAACAGTACAAGACTAAATGCTTTCCCTCTAAGATCAGAAACACAGTAAGAATGTCCACCCTCAACAGCCTTCTTCAACATAATGCTGGAAGTTTTAGCCATTTCAATAAGGCAAGATAAAGAAATAAGTAACAGAAATTAGAAAAGAAGATATAAAGATCATTTCTATTTTCTCTATTTGCAGATGACATAATTGCATAAGGAGAAAATTTCAAAGCATCCGAGTAAGTCTGTTAAGGCTACTAAAACAAAATACGACAGACCAGGTGGCTTAAACAACAGAAAATTATTTCCCCTTGATTTGGGAAGCTGGAAGTCCAGGATCCAGGTCTCAACAGGGTTAGTTTCTCCTGAGGCCTTTTTCCTGGTCCTGCAGATGCTTGTTTGCTCTCTGTGTCTTCACATGGTCTTACTCTTTGTATGCCTGTGTTCTCATTTCTTCCTATGAGGACACCAGTCATATTGGATTAGCACCCATCTGAATGACCTCATTTTCCCTTAATTACCTTTTTAAAACCCCTGTCTTCAAATGCAGTAGTATTTTGAGGCACTGGGGGTTAGGACTTCAATATATAATTTCTGGGGGTTGGGTCACTTTTAGCTCATAACAACATCTAAAATAAAAACTCCTGGAATTAATAAGTGTGTGTAATAAGTTTACAATATATATATTAAAAAAAATCAACACTCAACAATCAACCACATTTGTGTATACTAACAGTGAACATATAGTAGCAAAAATTAAAATCACAATTTTTTTTCTTGTCTATATTTTATTTAGGTATAGTTGACACACAGTGTTACATGACATTCAGGTGTACAACATAGTGATTCAACAAGTTTATATGCTATGTTATGCTTACCACAGCGTAGCTACTTTCTGTCACCATACAATGCTATTATAATGCCATAAAATCACAATACAATTTAAATCATTGTAAAGATTATGAAATACTTAAATATATACTTTACATGTAAAGAATCTGGAGGCAGAAAATTACAGAAAGTGGATGAAAGAAATGGAAGATATTAATAAATGCAGAGACATACTATGTTCATGAATCGGTAGAATCAACATAGGAAAGATGGAAAGTCTTCCTAAATTGGTGTTTAAGTTTAGAGCAACTTTCATTTAAAAGGGTTTTTTGTGTAGACACAGATGATTATTGTAGGATTTATATAGAAAGCAAAGTAGCTAGAATAGTTAAAACAATTTTTGAAAAATGCAAATAAAGTGGAAGAAATCTCTCTACCTAATTTTAATCATTATTATAGAGTACAGTAATTTACACTGTGTATGATTGGAAGATGGATAGATTCCTAGGTCAGTAAAATAGAATAAAGAACCCAGAAAACTCACATAAAATGCCCAACTGATTTTGGGCAAAGGGCAAAAGCAGTTCACTGGAGAAAGGACAGCATTTTCAACAAATGGTGCCTGACTAATTGGACAACTATGGGGGGAAAAATTGACCTATGACTCACACCTTATACAAAAATTAACTCAAAAATATGTCATGCACTGGATTCTTAATTTTATGTGTTAATTTGACTGGGCCATGGTGCCCAAATAGTTGGTCAGCTATTTTTTCTGGATATTAAGGAGTTTGGGAATGATTTTCATTTAAATTGGTGGACATCCAGAAAAACAGATTGCTTTCCATAATGTGGGTGGACCACATCCAATCAGTTGAAGACCTGAGTAGAACAAAAGACTGACCTCCTCAGAGCAAGAGGGAATTCTTTTTTTAACTAAGTTTTAAATATTAATTCCAGTATAGTTGATATACAGTGTTATATTAGTTTCAGTGTACAATATAGTGATTCAACACTCAGTGCTCATCAATACAAGTGTACTCTTTAATACCCATAACATATTTCACCCATCTCTCCTCTCTGGTGACCAATTGTTTGTTTGTTCTCTATAGTTAAAAGTCTGGTTTTTGGATTTTCTCTCTCTCTCTTTTTTCCTTTCTTCGTTTGTTTTGTTTCTTAAATTCCAAATATGAGTGAAATCATATGATATTTGTCTTTCTCCTGCTGACTTATTTCACTTAGCATTATATTGTCTAGCTCCATACACTTCATTGCAAATGAAAGATTTCATTCTTTTTTATGGATGAATAATGCTGTAATAAGCATAGGGGTACATATGTCCTATCATATGGTCTGTCTTCCTCTGACTGTCTTATTTTGCTAGCATAATGTACTCTAGCTCCATCCACATCATTGCAAATGGCAAGATTTAATCCTCTTTTATGGTGAATAATATTCCATTATATATATGTATATACTGCTTCTTCTTTATCCATTCTTCAGTTGATGGATATTCTTTATCCATTTTTCAATCGATGGACTCTTGGGCTATTTCCATAACTTGGCTATTGATAATGCTGCTATAAACATAGGGGTGTATGTATCCCTTTGAATTAATATTTTTGTATTCCTTGGGTAAATATCTAGCAGTGCAATTGCTGGGTCATAGGGTAGTTCTATTTTTAACTTTTTGAGGAAACTTCATACTGTTTTGAAGAGTAGATCCTTCGGTTTGCGTGCCTACCAAAGTGCAAGAAGATTCCCTTTCTCCACATCCTAGCCAACACCCGTTGTTTCTTGTGTTGTTGATTTTAGCCATTCTGACAATGTGAGGTGATATCTCATTATGGTTTAAATTTGTATTTCCCTGATTGTTAGTGATGTTGAGCATCTTTTCATATGTCTGTTGGCCATCTGTATGTCTTTTTTGGAGAAAGGTCTACTCATATCTTCTGCCCATTTTTAATTGGATTATATGTTTTTGGGGTGTTGAATTTTATAAGTTCTTTATATAGTTTGGATACTAATCCTATATCAGTTATGTCATTTGCAAATATCTTCTCCCATTATATAGGTTGCCTTTTATTTGTTGATTGTTTCCTTTGCTGTGCAGAAGCTTTTTTTTTTTTTTTTTTGATGGAGTCCAATAGTTTATTTTTGCTTTTATTTGCCTTGCCTGAGGAGATATATCTAGAAAAAATGTTGCTACAGCTGATGTCAGAGAAATTATTACCTGTGCTCTCTTCTAGGGTTTTTATGGTTTCAGGTCTCACCTTTAGGTCCTTAATCCATTTTGAGTTTATGTTTGTGTGTGGTGTAAGAAAGTCACCCAGTTTCATTCTTTTGCATGTTGCTGTCTGAATTTCCCAGCACCATTTGTTGAAAAGACTGTCTTTCTCCTATTGCATATTCTTGCCTCTTTTGTTGAAGATTTATTGACCATATAATTGTGGGTTAATTTCTGGGCTTTCTATCTTGTTCCATTGATCTATTTGTCTATTTTTGTGCCAGTACCATACTATTTTGATTAATACAGCTTTGCATAACTTGAGATCTGGAACTGTGATGCCTCCAGCTTTGTTTTTATTTTTCAAGATCATTTTGGCTATTTGGGGTCTTTTGTGTTTCCATACAAATTTTAGGATTATTTGTTCTAGTTCTGTGAAAAAATGCTATTGGTATTTTGATAGGGATTGCATTAAATGTGTAGATTGCTTTGGGTGGTATGGACATTTTAACAATATTTATTATTCCAATGTATGAGCATGGAATGTCTTTCCATTTGTGTCATCTTCAATTTCTTTCATCAGTGTTTTATCATTTTCAGAGTACAGGTCTCTCACTACCTTGGTTAAATTTATTCCTAAACATTTTATTATTTTTATTCAATTGTAAATGGGATTGCTTTCCTCATTTCTCTTCCTCTTGCTTTATTATTGGTGTATAGAAATGCAAGAGTTTTCTGTACATTGATTTTATAACCTGCAGCCTTACTAAATTCATTTATCAGTTCTAGTAGTTTTTTGGTGGATTCTTTAGGATTTTCTCTATATAGTATCATGTCATCTGCAAATAGTGATAGTTTTACTTCTTCCTTACCAATTTGGATGATGTTATTTCTTTTTGATGTCTGATTCCTGTGGTTAGGACTTTCAGTACCATGTTGAATAGAACTGGTGAGAGTGGACATCCTCATATTGTTCCTGACCATAGCGGAAAAGCTCTCAGCTTTTCCCCACTAAGGATGATGTTAACTGTGGGCTTTTCATAGATGACCTTTATTATGTTGAGATATGTTCCCTCTAAACTTACTTTGTTGATGGAGTTTTTATCATGAATTGATTTTGTACTTTGTCAAATGCTTTTTCTGTGTCTATTGAAATGATCATATGGTTTTTATCTTTTCTGTTGTTGATGTGATGTGTCATGTTGTTTAATTTGTGACTATTGAACCATCCTTGCATCCTGGCAATAAATCCCACTTGATCATGGTGAATGATTCTTCTTAATGTATTGTTGGATTCTGTTTGCTTATATTTTGTTGAGGATTTTCATGTCTGTATTCATCAGAGAAATTGGTCCGTAGTTCTCTTTTTTTGTTGTCTCTTTATCTGATTTTGGTATCAGAGTAATACTGGTCTCAGAGAATGAATTTGGAAGTTTTTCTTCCTCTTCTATTTTTTGGAATAGTTTGAGAAGAATAGGTGTTAACTTTTCTTAAATGTTTGATAGAATTTGCCTGTAAAGCCATCTGGTTCTGGCCTTTTGTGTGTTAGGAGTTATCCGATTACTGATTCAATTTCATTGCTGGTAATCAATCAATGAGAATGTTATTATGCTTGATGGAGTAACTGAGTTCCCTAAGTCTATTCTCATTTTGCCTATTGCTTTTCTCTCACCGGCTCAACTTGATTATTTTATGTTACTTTGTCCTCCAGGTCTCCGATTCATTCTTCTGATTCCTCTAGTCTGCTATTTATTCCATCTAGTATTTTTTTTTTTTTTTAAAGATTTTATTTATTTATTTGACAGAGAGAGACACAGCGAGAGAGGGAACACAAGCAGGGGGAGGGGGAGAGGGAGAAGCAGGCTTCCCGCCGAGCAGGGAGTCTGATGCGGGGCTCGATCCCAGGACCCTGGGATCACGACCTGAGCCGAAGGCAGAGCTTAACGACTGAGCCACCTAGGCGCCCAATCTAGTATATTTTTAATTTGATTTATTGTATTCTTTATCTCTGATTGGGTCTTTTTTATCTTTTGGTTGAGGTCTCACTGATGCCTTCCACTCTTTTCTCAAGTCCAGTAGTATTTTTATGATCATTAATTTAAATTCTCTATCAGGCATATTACTTTTCTCCATTTCACTTAGGTCTCTTGCTGTGGGTCTTTCATTTGGGACATATTCCTCTGTCTCCTCCTTTTGTCTAACTCTCTGTCTATTTCTGTGTATTAGGAAAGTCTGCTATGTCTCTGCTCCTGAAAGTAATCGTTTCATGAAGAAGTCCTGTAGTACCCTAAAGTTCAGTGTCCTCTGTTCACCAGAACCTGGCACTTCAGTGTGTCTCCTATGTATGATGCATACACCCTGCTGTTATGGCTGAGCCACTTTCCCTTCAGTCCAGTCATCTGCAATGGATCTTTTCTCCTGTGTGGGCAATGTTTGGTCCTTGTCATGTTAGTTGACCAGGCTGAGGATGCCTCGGACTTGTGTTAAGTCAGACCAGGCATTTGCCAGAGAAACAGCACCAAATTGCAGGGCACTTTCCCTGTGTTGTCCCCTGAGAAGTTTCCATTGGTGGGCAGTGCCTGAAGTCAGACCAGTTGACTACCTCCGACCCACCACTGATGCCTTTGTCTGATGGTTTGTGTGGTTATCTTTCCCTTTTTCTGGTGCAGGAGCCATTTTGGAACACTGCTGGCCCCTGTTCAGGCTGCTTGCACACTGCCCAGCCTGCAGAACCACCCTGGTGCCATGGGCATCACCATGGATGCTTCATTTTGGAAATGAACTTAATATCTATTAAGGCAGGAGCCATACAGTTCACATGATGACTTTTATTTTCTTTGCCACATATTCAACAGAAATATGAAAATGTGTACAACAAACTATGTAGATAAAAATTTTATAGTATCATTATTTTTATAATGCAAAACCAGGAAATGACCAAAATGTCCATCAACATATAATGCATGAAAAATTGTATTTATACAACAACACACTATAAAGCAATGGAAATGAATACTACTGTCTGCTATGGTATTGAAAGTTGAGATATTATGTTGAGTGAAAGAAGATGGATACACCAGAGTATCCTGAATATTCCTAGTGATATCATTTAAAAACAAAACTTTAAGACAAGGTATAGGTATGAACATAAAAGTGATTAAGTTTTAAAGAAATAAATAACTTCTAAAAAAGCAAATATTTAAAGTAAATATTTTTACTTTATAAAAAAGTAAAAAAGTTGCATTAATGGAACAAGAAGGTTATGATTACCGAAGTATATACATTGTGGTCTTGTGATATGCTGGTAAATTCTATTTCTTGACCTGAGAAGTGATTATATGGGTCACTTAAAGTAATTCTTTAGGCTAGGTATTTTGTTTTATGCACTTTTTTTATGAAGGACATATTTAAAATCTGCAAAGTTAAAAAGAATCAGCAAATAAAATTTGTAGTAAGCCATGTAATATAATCAATGGGACCAATGTTGTTTCTAAATCAAAATAAGTATGGATAATGCAGTAGCAAAGCCCTGTGCAATTATTTAAAAGACATTCTTAAAATTAAAAAAGGTAAATATTTTAAAAAAATAAAATTCTGTAACAAATCTAAGTCATATGATACATTTCCATCAACTTTTCAAAAAATAATCATATAACATAAACCATTTTTTAAAACCTACACAAAAAGATTACTCCATTTTTTTCCCAAATAGCTGTATAATATTCCATTTTGTGCATGTACATGTGCAAGTGTGCAAGTATGTATGTAAGTATTTATTAGCCTTCTATTGTGGGTTGTTTGGGGGTTATCTAATAGTCTATAGTATGTGACTTCAAATATCTGTCTCTCTCTCTCTCTTTTTAATACAGCTTTTCATATTTGCCAGGGTCAACATTCCTACATCACAGTAGAAGAGAATGTTGCTCTGTAAACCTACAGAATATATTGTGAGTCTGTATGTTGTTAAATCTAATACTCAGATTATAAGTGAGGAAAAGAAAATAATACTATAGAAGAATAAAAAGCATCACAGAACGATGTACACATTAAATAATTATCAATAATCAAAATATATGAACTATTGTTACTTCCTAATGTAATCATGATTTATAACTTTGTGAAATTATTTAAAACATGTTTAGCAAATCTAACCTTTACATGAAACCTCAAGAGCATGTCTTATTGGAGTAGAGTTGTTTTAATAGTAAACAGCTATATCACTTTTTACTTGATGTTATGACACAAAAATGTGAAACATCCTGATGTAATAAATTCAAAGTATGGCCTAAATTTTACTTCTGAATTTTTTCTTGCACTTTTTCTTAGGTAAGTTTTGGAATTATTTTGGAGATTTTGAAATTTATATTGAGATTTTGATTGGAATTTCCCTTCACCAAGTGTTATTATTTGTTAGTATGCTACTAATATTTCTTTAACTCTCTATGCAGGGTTGCAGCTGTTCTGCATCCAATTTTTTTATTATATTTGTCAAAGTTAAAACTGAAGTCTGTTGGAGACGTTTTCAGTGTCTTCATTATGCTCTTCTCTACACTCCAATTCTCATTCCCAAGACTTATGCTTTCTTGTCTCTTTTTCTCTGAGTGCAGCCAGGATGGATAACCTCCTGTGGATGCCTTTCACATTCTCTTTCAAGATAAATCTTAAGCTGGTCAACACTGTTGACGTTTTTCTCAACTGCATCCTGCCATGCAAATATTCCTTAAATAATCTGGTTTCTTTAGGGTGCTAGTTCCCTTTTTTCCAGCACTATTGATGAAATCTGCTGTATGATTTTGTGTTTGTTTACTATTTTATTTTGTGATCTTTGAGTAATTAGTCATTTCATCTTCATAAAAGTATACAAATAGAGGGGAAAGAAACCCTGCTTTGGTTTTAAAAGTGTTTAGTCCTCTAATATAAAGGATGTAAGTGTAGGAAGGATTGTAAGTGCTTGGCTTAATGTCCAGTGACTGACACCTATTCAAAACCTTTGATGAAGCTGATGGGTGCAGGCATCACCAGGTCCTCCTTTAGCTGCCTAGAAAACTGTGAAGCCATTCCCAGAAAGCTAACAGACCCACTTACAAATCCTTTTCCTCCCCAACGCCCTTACTAAGTATTAGAAACCTATTTCTCATGCCCAATACTTTTGGAGGATTTTTATTTTTGCATGTGAGAGGAGCAGGAAAGCAATTGAAAAGTGGATAGATACTGAAAAATGGTATTCTCCTAGGAGAGAGACTCAAGTCTATTTTGGGGGAGGTTTTTGGTTGGAACACACCCTGGTTTCTGTACTTATAGGTAGGAAATACTGGGGAATTGAAGAGAAACAACAAACAAAAACGTGTTTGTCATGTTCACTTCTAAGTGGTGAGAATATGGCAGCGTCAGCTGTTGCCTGAGATTTAATTTTGAGTTAAATGTGCCATACGTTTATGAGAAATTTGCTCAGAGTTTATCAATTGGCCATTACTTTGTTTTGTTGTTATGACTTTTTATCACTCCCTACCCCTGAATTTTAAAGAATGTTTTAGTAGGAAATTGGGAAAAGATAAGCCAAGGACTTAGATACCACCTTAAATGGGTAGTTTATACTGATATTTTAGTGCAAAAGAAGCAAACATCAACATACAGAAGAATCCTTTGAATTTCTGGATTATTTTTAATAGTTTTAATACAATAAAAACTTGAACATGTTTTATATAGTACTCCATTAACTTGAAAAGATACTACAAGCATTTATAAAACCTCTAAAATAATTAACAGTCCGCCATTATTTTTACTTCCCCAATAATTATAACATCTTTATTTCTCTTTTGTGCAAACAATTCAAAGTTAATTACATGGTTGTCCATCCTTAAATGCTATCATTATTATTATCTTTTTATTAATGTATGGCAAACTGCTCAGCTTAAAAGGAGTTGAATTATTACTGGAGCCATAGAGAATTGAACAGTTGGAAGTCATAAGCTAAATGACTATGGGGAAAAATAATGTCATGTTGTTTAATTAGCTCATGTCACAAAATAGTGTATTTATCTCCATTCTGTACAGAGATAAATATCACGCAAATTTAAGTTTCTACAAGTCAGATTTCTAAGTAAAAAAGTTTGAAAATTCCTTACCAGTGGCATAGCTGGTGAGGAATAAAATGGATTTCAGAAACAAACATATTGCACCAGCTGGGAAATTTACCTACAGACCAGTGCTGGCAAATAACAGTAAGACATTCATAGGATTCTGAAAGAAGGGGCGCCTGGGTGGCTCAGTCGTTAAGCGTCTGCCTTCGGCTCAGGTCATGATCCCAGGGTCCTGGGATCGAGTCCCACATCGAGCCCCACATTGGGCTCCCTGCTCCGCGGGAAGCCTGCTTCTCCCTCTCCCACTCCCCCTGCTTGTGTTCCTTCTCTCACTTTGTCTCTGTCAAATAAATAAATAAAATCTTTAAAAAAAAAAGGATTCTGAAAGAAGTGTATGGAAGTGTAAGAAAATAAAAAAGGTTATAATGACATTTTAAAAAGTAAAATGTAACAATAAAAAAAATTTAAAAAAATAAATAAATAAATAAAAAGTAAAATGTAGTTCATTTAAAAAGAGGCATTTAGTTGAATATATATATATATATATATATATATATATATATATATATATATATATTTTTTTCAAACTTCTTATTTTGAGAAAATTATAGATTGCATGCAGTTGTAAAAATTAACACAGATATGCCATGCACTATTTACCCCGTTTCCTTCAAAGGTAACAATTTGCACAACTAAAGTATAATATTACAACCAGTGATTGATATTGATACAGAACATTTCTGCCACTGGAAGGATCCCTCATGTTGCCCATTTAGTCATACCACCTCACTGTCTCCATCCCATCTCTTACCTTTGGAACTATTATTATTTTCTATGGTTTTGACATTTCAAGAATGTTATATAAATGGAATCATTCAGTGTGTGCTCTTTTATGATTGGCTTTTTTCACTCAGTGTAATTCACTAGAGATTCTTTGTGGTTGATGTATATATCGGTAACTTATTACTTTTTATTACATTTCATTATATTGTATGAAAATCCAAGTCTGTTTAGCCATTCACCAATTAATGGACATTTGAATTGCTTCTAAATTTTTTATTATTAGGAAAAGTAACTGTTATGAAAATCTATGTACAGATTTTTGTGGGAACATAAGTTTTTGTTTCTCTAGGATAATTACTCAGCAGTACAATTGCTGGGTTATTCAGTTGTTACATGTTTAGTTTTATGAGAAAAGGCCAAAATGTTTTCCAGAGTTCCTCTGCCACTTTAAATTCCCACCAGTAATATGTGAGAGATCCAGTTTTTCTGCATCACCGTCAGCATTTGATGTTGCCACTATTTTTCACTTTAGACATCCTGATAAGTTTATAGTAATATCTGTTTTTTTATTTTAATTTGTATTTCCTTAATGGTAAATTGTGTTGAACATCTTTTCATGTGCTTATTTGTTATCTGTATATCTTCTTCAGTGAAATGTTTGATATGCCTTTTGCCCTTCTGGTAATTTTATTTTATTATTATAATTTTTCACTCTTGCGTTTTGAGAGTTCTTCATATATTCTAGGTACGAGTCTGTCAATAGCTGATTTTCACGTTTTCTCCCAGTCTACAGTTTCCCTTTTCATCTTCTCAAAAATATATAGGCAGCACAAAAGTTTTAAGTTTTGAGGAAGTCCAATTTATCAACTTTTTTTGTTTGTTTGTTTGTTTATGCTTCGGTGTCAGGTTTATGAACAGTTTGCCTAGCTCTAGATGCTAAAGATTTTTTTCCAAATGTTTTAGAAACTAAGGTTTTCACTTAAATACATGATGCTTTTTGAGTTAATGTTTATTTAAAGCATAAAGTTTAGGGAAAGTTTTTTGTTTGCTGTTTTGTTGGTTTGTTTGGTTTTTGTTGTGGTTATTTTGTGTCTTTTTTTTTTTTTTTGACTCTGGATGTCTAACTGTTCTAGCACTGTTGTTGAAAGGCTATCCTTCCTCCATTGAATTTCTTTGTATCCTAGTCAAGGATCGATTGAGCATATCTGTGTGCGTCATCTTATGAGTTCATAGTTTCTTCCACCAATTTAGTGTCCACCTCTTCATTTAAACCACAGAATCTTGGTTGTGTAGTTATACAGTCAGTCTTCAAATGTAGTAGGTTTATTCTTCCGAATTTACTCTTCTTTTTCAAAAAAAAGTTGTTTTAACTATTGTTCCCTTGTTTTATATAAAATATAAAATATATAAAAAATAGAAAAATATATAAAAGCTTATATAAAATATCAGCTTTAGAAAAATATCTATATGTACAAACTCTTTTTCTAACATTTTAATAGAATTTCTTTAAATCTAGATATCATATTAGGGGAATTGACATCTTCAGTATGTTGCATTCCAATACATGAAATGATACATCTTTTAAATTTTTTTAGAACATCTTTGACTTATTTCATCATTTCTTATAGCTATCACCGTACAACTTATGTAGATTTTGTTAGGTTTACTCCAATATGTTTTATTTATTGAGTGCTTTTAAGTGGTACCCCATTTTTAATTTCTTTGTCAATGTGCTCAAAGATAGTGTATCAAATCGTGGTAGACTTTTGTATCCTTTGAACTTTTGAACCCATTTATGAGTTTCATGAGTTGGGTTTTTTCTGTTTGTTTGTTTGTTTGTTTTGTAGCATCCTTAGGCTTTCTGTGTAGACAATCATGCCATATGAAAATATGGATAATCTTATGTATTCTTTTTTAATCAATGTAATTTTTATTTCCTTCTCTTTCTTTATTGCACTGGCTAGAATGTTACCATTACATCGAACATGAGTGGAAGAGCAGACTTTCTTGCTTCCTTTCTAGTCTCAAGGAGAATGCATTTAATTTTTCACAATTAGGTATAAAGTTAGCTTTAAGCTTTTGTAGACATTCTTATTACGTTCAGGAAGTTCCCTTTATCCATATTTTTTCAGAGGATTTTGTTTTTGTTTTGTTGTTGTGATTGTTTATAAATGGAGACTGAATTTTGTAAAATGTAATTTTGCCTCAATCAATATGATCTTTTGATTTTTCTCCTATAGCCTACTAATATGGTACAGTATTTTAATTTTCAAATGTGAGCCAGTTTTGTATCTTTGGAATAAATCTGTTTGCCATTTTGAGTATAGAAAAGTTTTATATATTGCTAAAATCTATTCACTAATAATTTATTAAGAATATTTTCACTTATGGGCTCAGTCAGTTAAGTGTCTGCCTTCGGCTCAGATCATGATCTCAGGGTCCTGGGATCAAGTCGTGAGCCAGGCTACCTGCTCAGCAGGGAGTCTGCTTCTCCTTCTCCCTCTGCCCGCCCCCCACCCCAGCTCATGTACTCTCACAGGCACGCTCTCTCAAATGAATAAATAAAATCTTAAAAAAAAAGAATGTTTTCACCTATATTTATGAGTGATATTGGTCTATAATATTTACTTATTTATCTATTTATTTATTTATACAATGCTTTTGCTTATTTTGGTATCCAGCTAATACTAGCATCATAAAATTAATTGCATCTGTTCCCTCTTCTATTTTCTAGAAGACATTGTATAGAATTGATGTGACTCTTTTAAGTGTCTAGGAAATACTCCAATTATTACGAACATATCTTAGAGATTTCTTTTTTTGTTTAAATTATAAATTCAAATTCCTTAATATTTTAAGTTTATCAATGTCATCTTTTTCATATTGGGTCAGTTGTGGTAGTTTGTACTTTTTGAAGAATTAATCAAAGTTGTAAAAGTTATGTCTGTTAAGTCGTTTACAGTATTCCTTTATTACTGTTTTTATAATTGCATAGCTAGTAGTCATATCTCCTCTTTTGTTGCAGATTTTGTAATTCTGTAATTTGTGTCTTCTCTATTTTTTCTTTGTCAGTCTGTCTAAACATTCATCCATTTTATTCTTTTTAAAGAATTAGCTCTCTGTTTCACTGAATTTTCTCTATTGTTTTTTTGTATTCAAATGTATTGATTCCTCCTGTTATCTTTATTATTTCCAACCATCTCCTTGCTTTAGGTTTATTTTGTTTCTCTTTTGCTGGGATTTTTAGGCAAGATCTTAAATTATGGATTAGCTACTTTTCTTCTGTTATAACACATACATTTAGTGCTAGGAAATCTCCTCTCAAACTGCCTTAGTTGTGCCTTACAAATTTATATATGTTGTAATTTTATTTTCATCCAGTAAAATGAATATTTTCATATCCCTTGAGACTTTCTCTGTGACCTTTGGAATATTTGGAAGTTTGCTGTTTAGTTTCCAAGTGTTTGGAGGTTTTCCTTTTTTCTATTACTGGTTTCTAAACTGAATTTGCTGTGATGGGAGAATATGCTCTCCATTATTTCAATTCTTTTAAATTTGTGAATGTTTGTTTTATGACCCAGGATACGGTCTCTTTGTAAATGTTCTAGGATTCCAATGACATGAATAATAAGGTTGTTTTTTTTTAATAGCCCCACAGATCTATTTCTTCTCTGTTGTTGAAATTGGTTAATTTAAATTGGTATGTCACTGATTCTTTCTTCTGTCCTTTCTGTTCTTGTGTCCATCCATCAAAGTTTTAATTTCAGATATCTTTTCACTAATATTTCTATTTTGTTCTTTATATATTTCATTCCTTTGCTGAGACTTTATATATATTTGATGAACCTTTCTACTTTTTTTATTTGTTTTAAGTGTGTTCATAATTCTTATTGCAGATTTTATGATGGTTGCTTTAAATGTTTGAGATAATTCTAATATTTCTGTCATTTTTGTATTGGTATTTATTAATTGTCATTTTTTCATTCCATTTAAGGTCATCCTACTCTTGCTCTAATGAGTAATTTTCTATTGAGACCCACACATTTTAGTGTTGTTATGAAACTAGAGATCTTATTTATTTATTTATTTATTTTTAAGATTTTATTTATTTACTTAGAGAGAGAGAGACAGCATGAGAGGGGAGAGGGTCAGAGGGAGAAGCAGCCTCCCCACTGAGCCAGGAGCCCGACGTGGGACTCGATCCCAGGACTCCGGGATCATGACCTGAGCCGAAGGCAGTCGCTTAGCCAACTGAGCCACCAAAGCGCCCTATAGATCTTACTTAGTCTTTTGTTTTAACTGGCTTTCCCTGACACCATTCTAGCAGGGGATGGGAAGGTGGAGATGGAGCAGCTCCTGAATACCAAAAGGTAGAGGAAGAAGTTTGGGTTTCCCAATCAGTCTTCTTTGATATCTAATGGTAGGAGGCTTGTCAGTTACCCAGTGAGGGGTGGGGTGCATTCATCCTGTTTCCTACATGCCTTTTCTGGTACCACTGGGGAGTGAGGTGGCCTCTTTGCTGTTAGGCGGTGGTGAAAGTCCTGATTCTCCACTTCGGCCTCCTTTCACAACACCCTGTCAGGAAAGGGGTGGGCACATCATCCATGTCCAGTGGGGATGAAACTCCTAGCTATTTGGTTTCTTGTTACAGCTTAATGAGTGTGGAATTCCAAGTTCCCAACTTGGCTTTGTTGACATGGGTGGAGTTGAGGTTCCAGCTTTTCTGTGGTTGGTTGGAGTAGCGATTATTTTCTAAATTTTCTGTCTTGCTATGATGCCTGCCACCTGATGCTTTGGAAAGAGAGCAGACGTTGGGGTTGGGTCTTGGGTTTTTTTTGTTTTGTTTTGTTTTGTTTTTGTTGTTTTTGTTGTTTTTTTTTTTTTGTCTGTTTCCACTTGCCTTTTCCAAGTTGCTGACTTTTCATTCCAAATCTGGGAATATGAGGCAAAAAACAACAAAGAAACAAAAACCTAGGTGCTTACCACCACATTGTTCCTTGGGTCTTGAGGTCCTGTGCCAATCTCTTCTACTCATCATCTTTCATTCTTCTTAAGTTGATTTAATATATAATGTTATAGCTAGCAGGAGGACTAGAGAAAGTATATTGACTCATATTCCCGGAGGGATAGGTATGTATTACTTTTCAGGTCAATGGTTTCAAAAAATGAATTTGCAGGGGCGGAGCAAGATGGCGGAGGAGTAGGAGACCTGGATTTCGTCTCCTCTCAGGAATTCAGCTAGATAGGGATCAAACCATTCTGAACACCTACAAACTCAACAGGAGATCGAAGAAAAGAAGAGCAACAACTCTCTGAACAGAAAAGCGACCACTTTCTGGAAGGTAGGACGTGCGGAGAAGTGAATCCGAGGCGATATTCGGGAGGATAGACGGCGGGGGAGGGGCCTCCGTCGGCCGCTTCTGGCAAGTGATAGAGCCGCGGAGCACAAAATCGGAACTTTTAGAAGTCTGCTCCGCTGAGGGACGTCACTCTGGTGGCGAAGTGGGGGGTGAAACCCTCGCGGGACAGTGTGGTCTCAGGACCCTCGGGGTCACAGAAAGACCGGGGGTGCCTGAGTGCGGCAG
>NW_022589747.1:7444120-7607871 GCF_004348235.1 Phoca vitulina | reverse complement strand
CAAGGGAAGCAAGGGCAAAAATGAACTATTGGGACTTCATCAAGATAAAAAGCTTTTGCAAAGCAAAGGAAACAGTCAACAAAACCAAAAGACAACTGACAGAATGGGAGAAGATATTTGCAAATGACATATCAGATAAAGGGCTAGTATCCAAAATCTATAAAGAACTCATCAAACTCAACACCAAAAGAACAAAGAATCCAATCAAGAAATGGGCAGAAGACATGAACAGACATTTTTCCAAAGAAGACATCCAAATGGCCAACAGACACATGAAAAAGTGTTCAATATCGCTCGGCATCAGGGAAATCCAAATCAAAACCTCAGTGAGATACCACCTCACACCAGTCAGAATGGCTAAAATTAACAAGTCAGGAAATGACAGATGTTGGCGGGGATGCGGAGAAAGGGGAACCCTCCTACACTGTTGGTGGGAATGCAAGCTGGTGCAGCCACTCTGGAAAACAGTATGGAGGTTCCTCAAAAAGTTGAAAATAGAGCTACCATATGATCCAGCAATTGCACTACTGGGTATTTACCCCAAAGATACAAAAGTAGGGACCCGAAAGGCTACGTGCACCCCGATGTTTATAGCAGCAATGTCCACAATAGCCAAACTGTGGAAAGAGCCAAGATGTCCATCAACAGATGAATGGATAAAGAAGATGTGGTATATATATACAATGGAATATTATGCAGCCATCAAAAGGAATAAGATCTTGCCATTTGCAACGACGTGGATGGAACTGGAGGGTATTATGCTGAGCGAAATAAGTCAAACAGAGAAAGACATGTATCATATGACCTCACTGATATGAGGAATTCTTAATCTCAGCAAAAAAACAAACGGTGGGTGCTAGGGGGGAGGGGGTTGGGAGGATGGGTTAGCCTGGTGATGGGTATTGAGGAGGGCACGTTCTGCATGGAGCACTGGGTGTTATGCACAAACAATGAATCATGGAACACTATATCGAAAACTAATGATGTAATGTATGGGGATTAACATAACAATAAAAAAATTAAAAAAAAACGAATTTGCATATTCTTATTATGGTAAAATGTATATAACATACAATTTATCATTTTAACCATTCTAAGTGTATCATTCATTGGCAATAAGTGTATTTACACCGTTGTATAATCATCGTCACTGTCTATTTCTAGAACACTTTATCATCCCAATTATAAACTCTGTACCCTCTGAATAACAACCTCCAGTTCTTGGCAACTTCTTACAATTTCTGTCTCTATGAATTTGACTACCCTAGTTAACTCACATAAGTGGAATCTTACAGTATTTGTATTTTTGTATCTCAATTATTTAACTTAGCATAATGCTTTCAAGGTTTAGCCATGTTGTAGCATCTGTCAGTACTTCATTTATTTTAATGACTTAAGAACATTCCATGTATGTATATGTAATATTTCATCTATCCATTCATCCACTGATGGATACTTGGGTTGTATACTTGATATTTAAATATACTTGATATTTAAATGCAACAGGGATAACTGGCTGCAGAGATGGCAGGGGCCAAGAGGCAATACTTATCACCAAAGACAAGGTGGGTGTGGTTACTGTAATAAGCAATAGAGTCAAAGCGGTAATCAGAATACTATGGTTTTCACAGCCATAAGCCAGGGTTTTGGCTTATTAATCACAGTGGCCTTAGAAGTAAAATAAACAGACACTCTACTGAATTCTTACTTGACCTGCATGAGCTGAAGAGTTTCGGATCACATGAACTAAAGTTTAACTTGAATTTTCAAAACAGAGAGATTTGTCCCTCAATGAATTCCCACATATGAACCAATTTGCAGACCCAGCGTCTCTCGAACGAAGGAAAGACTGGGTCCCTTTGATGAACTCTACTACACTGTCAACATTTCATATTCTTAATCTTTCTCAGAGTCTTCCTCAAAGAGACCTACAGAGTGATTGTACATTAGGGATAAGAGAATAACTAGACCCTTTGAGGCTTACTGGCACTAGTTCTAAACCGATACTAATTCTGGGAGACCCAAAACATCACTGTGGTCCATAGTTAGAGTAGGGGCTTCCCGAGGTCAGGCAATCAATGGAGTTTTAGCTCAAGTTTATCTCACAGTGGGTCCCCGAAGTCATCATCCCGTGGTTATTTCCTTACTTCCAGATTATGTAATGGGAATAGACATGCAAGAAACTGGCAGAACCTTCACATCAATTCACTGACCTGTGGAATTAGG
Organism: Phoca vitulina; assembly: GCF_004348235.1. Lineage (NCBI taxonomy): Eukaryota > Metazoa > Chordata > Mammalia > Carnivora > Phocidae > Phoca > Phoca vitulina. Next base: position 7,605,645 of record NW_022589747.1, on the reverse strand, counting down.
CTTGTTATGATAAGAAAGGACAAGAGGAAGTCACTAAAACAGTCTCTACCTAGGAAAAAAGTAAACCAAAAGCAATACTGCATTCCTTGAGTACCTATACTTTGGGTGTCATAACCCCAGAAATCATTGCCAAATCCAATACCAGGAAGTTTTTCTTCCATGTTTTGCTCTACGAGTTTTATGGTTTGAGTAATTAAGTTTATGTCTTTGATACATTTTGAGTATATACTACCTTTGGTTTCAATGGTTTGAAAAATTAATTTGAAATTTCTGAATGAAAGAAGCCTGTAAAATTTTCTTTAGTTGATTATTTAAAATCTTGCTAAGCATATGATTATGTTTTACAATGAACATGTCAAGAAGCATGAATAATTTTAATTCTAAAAGAATACTTATAAATTAATTAAAAAATAAAAGTTAATTCACAAGGAGATAATATAAATGTCCAACAAATACATGAGCTAATTGGATTAAATAGATTCCATTTTCAATTTTCTTATTATTAAGAGAATAAATTTGGTCCTGTTTCTCCTCTGAAATAGACCTGTGTCTTTACATAGAGCCAAGCTAGCTATCTGGGTGCATATACATATTCATTAACTACCAATTCTTAAAAAGTGTAAGCAAGTCCACAAAGTAAACTCAAAGACCATATTAAAACAAACAAACAAACAGATAAAATATTGGATGCAGCATGAGCCTTTAACTTGGAAGCCCAGAGAAGAAGTTTGTACACAGAATAAGTACTTAGCATTTACTTAATGATTGACAAAGCATTTTATAAGAGGAGAGTCTGATTAAAATGTGTCCAGTTTCTAATCTGGGAAAGTCAGAAAAATGGAGATAAAAGGGTTTTTGTTTCATTTTTCCTTACAGAAAAATGTGCCAGCATCATTTGGTATACCCCAGCAAAAGTAAAGTGGTCTTACTTTCTCTTCCTCCTCTAATACCCTGTGTCCCACAACAACAATATCAGGGAGACAATTAAAGGGGAAAAAAAATGGGGAAAAAAAAGTCATACCAATTTAGAAAACACTGAGTGCCAAACTTGTGCAATAGCAGCCCGATTGATTGATGGTGGGAATAAAACAGCAGAATGGGCACCTGAGCCAGGTAGTGCTGCTAAGAAAGCCTATGGCATCCCTGTGTGCACTTATGGAGTCTAAATATAACTCTCCCTCCCATGGCGCAGCAAGAGTAGGAGTCATGGGCAGCTCATTGTTTCTGGTGAGCACTTTCATCAGACAAAGGAATCAGACTGCAGGGCTGTGAAAGATCTTCTCTGTTTAATGTTGAGTTATCAGTCGTGAGAATTTTTCAGAATATGTGAAGGAAATTAAAGCTTCCTTAGAATGTAATTGATCAATCCTTAGTGTATAAATGGAAGTTTGACTAAGTACGTAAACAGAGTTTGAGAACAGGGCCCAGATAAACCGTGACATTGTCCCAGTTTAGAATGCACGAGGAAAGAATAACATGATTCAGAAAAATGCCAGCTAACCAATGACATCTTGAAAATAATCAAGCTAAGGATTTCTTAATCATTAAGTATTAGGTATGAATATCAACCGCACTATGTATTAGACATGATTGACTATAGAAAACTGGATATAATTAATAACCCTTTTCAGTGACTTCATAAATAACCAGCATGAAGCTCTACAAATTCCTTAGGTAATTCCAGAAATAACTGCATTCACTACACTTCTCATCTTAATCCTCTCTCCATCCTTGCCTTTCCTGTTTCTCTCACCTAGGATTCCCTGGATCACCACATTTCCTAGAAGAAAAATACATCTTATGTTTCAGAACAAAATTTCTCACGGTGGTGTTCTTTAACATCTTTGAAGAAAGTAGTTGTAACATTCTAACCTCTGATTTCTTAGATTTGTCTGATTCAAATGACAAAAAATTTCCATCTGCTTTACCACTAACCTTCGTGACCACAGCTTCAAGCTTTTCCTCACAAGGAATTTCCTTACCCCTGAAAACTAACTCTGGAATATCCAGCTCTTGTAGCATCCTCACTCCTCTGGTCTGCTTTCTTACTCCCAAATTTTCCATTTTGTAAATACACGTTTCCTTTTGTTCATGAGGTACAGTATCCCAACTGTGACTTTCTTTTCACGCCTATGAAGCATTGAGCCAATGGCCTAATGATCCAGCTGCTTTCTTGCTAACATTCAAAATTTTCACAACCCCAAGTTTGACCACCTGCCCTTTGCATTTATGCACCAGGGATTTTGAGGCCTGAGAAAGAAAACCACATGATTAAGAGATAAGCACTTTCAGATTTGTGGCATTTGGTGTCCCGCCTTGGGTCTTAATCCTGACCAGGAAGCTTGTCATATAAGTTTCTAGAAACTCCTTTCCTACCCTGTATCCTCCCCTTCTCTTCAAATCCAAATCCATTCCCATACCGTGCCAGTCAACAAATCATTGAAAACAGAAAATAGTAAGGAAAATTCACAGTACATTCTAGTCAAATTAATTATAGACCAATGGAATTGATATGAGCATAGAACTATTGGAATACACAAACTGAGTTTAATACAAAGTCCAAAGTTTAGAACTAACTACATAGAAAGTAAAGTGCAAAATAGAGGTAGCCTTTCAAAGCAGTGGGGGAGGTAGATGGTATCTTTCAGCTCATGCTCTGAGATCAACTGACCTGGTAAATGCTTCTATGTCGCACTCAGATCTACAACCAAATAAACTCCCCTTGACTTTATTTAGATCATTGGAAATACTAAACTACTTGTGGTTCTCAGAAAAGTAATGTTTATGCTATGTCTCCAGACCATTGAATATTATAATTCCTCTGCCTCAAATACCCCTTTATGATAAACTCTGTCTTATTCTTCACTTTTAAAGCTGTTTCCAACTCCCCCAGATTGAGTATTTGTCCTGGTGAGGCTCTTTAGCATCTAACTGCATATTTTTCTGTTATTTCATTGTTTATAAACATGCTCTGTCCACATCTGAAATTCCCTCGGTCACAAAGAATGTATCTTTGTGTTTATCTCTGTTTATCTCTGATACCTGCTCCAGTGCATCATAGGGGCTTGCTTATGTACTAATTTTGAATTGGGGATCTTTCATTCTACAAACATTTATTGAGTGTCTATTATTAATGTAGAAGATGTTATGAGTTATGAGAGACACAGTGATGATAAATAAGACCAAGGACCTGCCCTGGAGTGGTTCCACAGCCCAGTGGTTGAGGTAACTTGGCCTGCAGGAAAAAAATTTATTATAAAAGAAAAAAAAAAAAAAAAGATCTGGATGCACTTAGCCTGAAAAACAGCACCATTAGGGATGATTTAATAACAGAGTGTGATCATATTAAGGTTAGAAAAGGAGATGCATTAAACAGTTTTCTATCTTTCTGAAGACCTAAAAAGATTATTAAGTACCATATGAAGAATGTGTTTCTATAAATGTTTCTCATAAAAAATAGGTTAACTCAGGGTTCACAATTATTATTTCTGGTGCTATTTCAAAATAAGAATGAATTGACTTGTATATAATTTTTTCCTGACCAGGGATTATGTGGAAATACTCTTTTCCTTTGCACATTGTTTTATGCATATTTTATAGTTTTAATTTTACTAATGCTTGACAATAAGTTGAAAAAGGTATTTATTTGGCTTAATATTGATATTTAATGATATCAACTTGAAAGTGAATGATAGCACATTGTAAGGCTCTCTCGTATGAAATATTTATGGAATTATAAAATAGATCTTATGCATTTATGAGTATTCAAATGTTCCTGTTCAGTTATTATACTAAAGATAACTGGAGAATGTCATTTCTATTCCAGGGGATTATATGCATACGATCTTCGATACAAAGTCACACTTCAACAAACTAGATGAATTCAGACCTTTAGAAGTTGTGACATTTGCATATGAATTTAAACTCTCCCCTGAGCTGTAAGAATAAATTAATAATCCAATTTAAATATTTGACAGATATGTCTCATAAGAAATATGGTATTGAAAGATCTATTATAGTAGGAATACAGTAGGAAAGCCATTCTTCCTAATAACATTTAATTTACTATTACAAAAATAAGGTATATGGAGTCCATGCATTTTTTTTTTTTTAAAGATTTTATTTATTTATTTGAGAGAGAGAGAGAGCACAAGAGGGGGGAGCGGGAGAGGGAGAAGCAGACTCCCCGCTGAGCAGGGAGCCCGATGCGGGACTCGATCCCGGGACTCCAGGATCACATGCATTTTTTTTTTTTATATTAGAGATCTAAAATACACATCTTAAAGAAACTGCCCTAAGGCAGAAGTAATGTTCTCATTGACAATTAAGGTTAATTCATAATTTTTGTGGTAAAGAAGGAAAATGATTCTGTTTTAAAGAGAAAATTTGGAAAAAAAAATCAAATTAAAAGAAAAAAGAACACTAGCAACAATTACTCTTTAAGTAAATCTTTTTTAAATGTACATGCCTTAGCATAATTTTAATTTGGTAGAAACTTTTCTGGATCAGTAAGTTGAAGCTAAATGTTCAATTTTTACTTACAATCTAGAATAGAGAGGCACCAAACTTCCAAAGCTATCTGACTTTCCTGAATTTAGGGTTTTCTGAAAATAATCTGGTTACATACAAGAAATACTCTGTTGTTTTATCGGTTATATTAAAATATATGTCAAGTAATACATTGACAAAGGAAAAATTGGGAGAAGTACTTAACCCATGTATCAGTATGATAGCATATCAATAAAATTGCTCATGGTGAAATTTAATTCATTCAGTTAATGAACCATTAGAGCACCTTCATATGTATGATTATTCTGAAACATAATTGGAATCATGTTATCTTATTGAGATTTGACTCTATTTAATTGACAAATTGTTGTTCCATTTTGCACAATTATATCCTAACAACTCACTGAGAAGAAAGAGGAGAAAAGGAAGAATTTACATAAAATACTGAAATATTATTTAAAGTCACCAACATTTTTATATTTATAATTCCCTGACATGGGATTATAGATGTCTTCCTTTAAGTTGACCTCTGCTTGTTTATTCAGCTTTGTGAGCAGGGTTTTTCATATCTGTTATTTTGTGTTTTCTGGGAGGAAACTTGCTTATGTGATGATAGAGCTGATTAATTGTTTGTCAATGATGCTTGTCCCTTGTTTTCTCTGTATGTAGGCAAAATGGCTGTGAGATAATAAAATTAACTAAAGGATAGTTTATTGGCATAGATTTATCCTAAGCAAAAGGAAATCACTATTGGAAATTATTTCCCAAATGCCTGCTCTCCAACACTTGAGTTAATAAGTTCCTTTACAAATACAAAATGAAAGAAGAGGATTCCTTTTCTTCTTTTTATGAATTATTTTACCAAAGTTATCACAATGACCACACCCCAGAGCACTTAGCGAATACACCAATGGGTGCTGCAGGCTGTGATTAATTGAACTGGAATGTCAGAACAAGTATGAAAACAACGATGTGTTAAGGCTGATTAGGTCGCACAAGCAACAGTTATGTTTTCAGGAAGATTATGATTTGGTTTTAAACATGGCCATTATTGAGCAATAAATCAAAGAAGCATAATTAAATAAATCGTATTAGAAAAAAAAGAAGTTAATATATATTCAAACTATTTTACCCCTAGTTATGTTATGTTTTTACATTTTCTGTGCTGTTGAGGTTATATATGTCTATTGAAACTGTGTGGTGGAAATAATGGGCCACAGGGTGGTATTGCAGATCATGTTGATAGTTTGATATTGGCCATGGTAGAAAGAGTTGCATCATGGAAATCAGGGTTTGAAATATTGTTCTGTTGACTCTCCAGTCTTAAAACAATGATGGAGAAATGTAATTATGTAGATTAGGCCTACAAGTATGATATGTTAAAAAAAAAAAGAAAGTGTGATATGTTTACAGTCCTTACACCATAAATAGAACATAAACATTGAGGAAATTATTCGTTTCAATATTAGGAAACTAATATTCAGTTTGGGAAGTTTGGTAAAGAAGTCATTCCTACCAATGATGAATAAGTGAAGTCTCAACATATGTGTCTTAATTGCTTCACTGTCATCTTTTCTCATTAGTGTAAAAAAAAGCATCAGCCAACAATATTCGTTCATAATTATGCTCATGTGTCAATTTCAACTAGAATTTGGCTACACATATAAAAGCCTGGCAAAAAAATCAATGAAAGCATTCTGTGAGGATGAAATGGATAAATGGAATTATAAAAAATATTTTATCATTAATCAATCTAAATTATGTGTTGTACCCTCTGTATATTAATAAAATTTATAATAGACATATATTTAAATATATATATAAATTTTAACTTAAAAGTATACAAATAGTTAATATATATATTTAAAAATATATATTTGTAGAAAAGTATATATATGTTTGTGTCTATATGTGTATATATATATTATATATATATATAGTGTTTTTAAATCAATTGTTAAACATTTGCTGGTACCACCGTACTGGCAAAAAAAGTCATATTTCAGCAGTTCATCTCAGTGTCCCCAGTTCAGGCAAGTATAAACAATATTATTTGTTCAGACCTCTGTCTCTCTGACCAATCCTAGGCCTCTCTCAAAGAGGAAATCAGAAAAATATTAATACAATAGCTTATATGGTAAACTCCAGTAAAAATCATTGTCTCAATATATATGATGAGACTTGCAAACATACTATCCAGAAGGTATCTGGAATGTAATTTTTGTGAATTATAGGATACTGATTCATCTTTTTCAGTCTCCTCATTAAAATTAGCACCCACATAGAAAGGAAGAGAACGAGAACAAGGAAAAGAGCAAAGGCTGAAACAGCATTGCCATTTTTCAATGATGTAACATATTTCACAAAGAATTACCATTAATTGTAGAAGAATGGGCCAAGAGAGTGAAATTTAGTTTTAATCAACTTACTTCCAAAGGTTTCCTATAACAAAGCTTTACCGAGTAGGGAGATGGCATGTGCCCTCTACCCGTGCCCATCCTCTAACCTGAGATCAGAGAATTAGGCCTGACAGTGGAGAAGAAGCCTCCAATTAATTGTCTCCTACAGAGTTCCTTTCGAAGAAGGTCTATCTCATTTTCTACATCCACTCAGGAGACTGTAGCTTCAGGTAACACAAAAGTCTCAAGAAAAGAGGAAGCAGAATGTACTATATTAAATAATGGTGTGTAGGGTATGCTAAAAAACACAAAAACGTACTAATCTTCAAGGCACAATTGTTGGCAAAAACAGTAACACAGTCTATTCAATACTATTACAAACAAACATAACTCTTGATATTCAGTGCACAAATTAGAGTGAAATGTATAAAATGATATTCAGTCAAAGATATATAAAAGGGGGACGCCTGGGTGGCTCAGTCAGTTATGTGTCTGCCTTTGGCTCAGGTCATGATCCCAACATCATGGCTCCTTGCTCAGTGGGGAGTCTGCTTCTCCCTCTGCTTGTGGTCTCTCTCTCTGACAAATAAATAAATAAATCTTAAAAAAAAAAAAAAGACATACAATAGGAATACTTATAAATTGACTTTCACAGTTAAAAATTAAAGAAAACAATTAATTAAAGGTTTGAAAATCTATAATTAAACTTTAAAATGTGAGGAAAACAAAAGGGAAATTTTAAAATAGGAAATGAAAATCTCATGGTAATGCATGTTCATCTTAAATCGTTTAGTGATTGTTTTAAAGTAAACAAATAAAATGGGAAAGTCAGAACATTGGAGGAAGGAAAATACATAAAATATGGAAATAATTATAATTAGTTGGGGTTTACAGAACTTTTGTATATCACTATATTTTTAGATTTTGATTTTCTGTAGTAAGTTTCTAAAAAATTAATAATGCCTAAGTTGATTGCAAGACTTTGGAAAAATTGAACAGATAAAAATGAAATTATAAGACACTCTCAGAAAAGTACAGGCCAGATGGTGACATGAGCTAGATTATATGAGTGATAAATTTTAGTTGATTTTATAGGTTTTATAGACACAGATACTTTTCTCAATTTATTTTATAAGACTGATGGTCTTATAAAGTCCTGATGGTCACAGATTTTTAAAAAAAAAAATCACATGATGATCTCAATCATGATGTAGCACACAATATAATGGGTTCTATATATTGAAATTAATAATAAACTATGATAAAATATATTAAAAGACTGCAAGAGTAACCATACAGTATTAATCTATTAATACATTTAAAACAGGGAGATAATTTGGGAAACTTCTTTGTTTATTTTGTTTAGAAAGTCATTGAAAATTTAAAAACTTTCATTAGAAAACATTAATATAAAAAATAATATAACTTTACTTCTTTAGTATGGTATAGTGTCAATAGGAAACATCATAAAAACTGCTGAAACCCTGCAGGCTTCACCATTAAAAGCTTTAAGACCAGGTGATTCATTTTCATCACTACAGAATATTTTTTCTTGGATTTTAGCCATTACAATAGAGTATGAAAAAAGTAATTAAACATACTCATTAAAACTGAGCAAGCACCATTATCATTATTTGCCAGAGAAAAGATTTTGTAACTGAAAATTCAAACAAATCTACTTAAAACATTGGAAGTATAAAAAAAAAATTAGTTGGAAAATGACAAAAGAAGAGTAAAAATTATAGTCTGCAGTATATAATCTGGAAAACCAGATTAAAAATTAAGAATCTCATCATAGTAGTATAAAAATATTTCAAAAAATAAGGACGAACTGTTTACTATGCAAGACCAATGTGAAAATATCACAAAATACCATTTGGAGACACAGATAAATACTGACTAGAAGGAGAGATTGTCTTATTCTTTTATGGGGAGAATGCAGAAGAATTAATATTGAGAATGGGTAAATTCTTCCCAAATTAATCTTTAAATAGAGTACATTTTCAATCAAACCTCTACTGCTATTTTTAAGTAAGATTAAGTAATTTAAAAATTCACCTTATAACATAGACACTATACTAACATAACTATGAAAGAACAGAAGAAAGGCTCTTGTTCTAAGAAGTACTGAAATAGTGTCTAAGTTTGCTCTAACCTGAGTTTCCCATTTTTTTTCTAGTTTTTGAGAGACATACTGTCTGACTGCTGAATAGACTAGCTCTTCTCTCTGTGTCTAAAGAGATTTGCAAAGAACAACTATGTGTCTGTTTCACCATGGCTGAGCCTTTGGTCCAGGCTTTCGGCTTCACCAGATTCTCTCAGATGGTCGTCACACTACAGCTGCCTTAATTTTTATGTATATAGTCAAACCTTCAACAACACAGGGGTTGGGGCCCTGACCCCCACCCAGTAGAAAGTCCACGTATAATTTTGAGTCCCCCAAAACTTAACTACTTCAGCCTATTGTTAACATAAACAGTTAACACATTTTGTATGTTACGTGTATTGCATATTATATTCTTATAATAAAGTAAGCCAGGGAAAAGAAAATGTTATTAAGAAAATCATAAGGGGACACCTGGGTGGCTCAGTCGGTTAAGCGTCTGTCTTCAACTCAGGTCATGATCTCAGGGTCCTGGGATGGAACCCCGCGTTGGGCACCTTGCTCGGGGAGAGCCTGCTTCTCCCTCTCCCTCTGCTGTTTCTCCTCCTTGTGCTCTCGCTCTTGCTCTCTCTCTCAAATAAATAACAAATAAAATCTTAAAGAAGAAGAAAATCATAAGAAAGAGAAAATACAGTAATGCATTTATTTAAAAAAAAAAAAAAATCTGTGTTTAAGTGGACCTAGCAGTTCAAACCCCTGTTGTACAAGTGTCAACCATATATTCTTTTATTATCCAAAGTAGAATTAATAAAAGACTGGCATCAAGCTGATATTGTACAATAAACCTAACAGGAAAATTGAGGCATTATAAGGGATTTACAGTGTAGACAAGTAAACTTTAAATAGCATATTCTCCACCACTACCACCAGCAGAATAACATCCATTTTCCAGCAATTGGAATTCTATGGGCACTCTTTCTTTAGCCCCAGCCTGCTCTCTTGTTGTTGGGACCTATATTTCACTTCGATTAGAGTCTCTTATCAACTCCTCTCTCCCTTATCATGTTTGGGCATAAAACCCTGTCTACTGGCTCCCTGGAAGTAACCTTACACTCCAAAAGAAACTCTACATTTCTCTACAGAAATGATCATCCCTCTCTCTTTATTTAAAAGTAATTATTTAGATCACTTATATCTCTTACTTCTTCAAACTGCTTCTCTAGTCTTGGCTCAAACCTTTTCTTATTCAAAAGTTCAGAAAAAGCATTTTCCCAAAAGAAAGTGCAACATTTCCATAATCCCTAATACTATTGTCATCCCTTAAAATGCACCAAATGCTACTGCTTGATGCATTAAAAAATGAACATTTATATAATTTAACATGACTGAGAACTTCCTAAGTCTGACTCCAAGAATAAAATTTATTAATTAAAATATTGATTTGACAGTTTAAATTATTACTCCTCTAATAGGAAGAAGCAAAATGGAAAGATGCAAAGAAAAAGTGAAAAAGAATCAAAAGAAGGAAAGAAGAAAGGGAAGAAAGGAGGGAGAGAAGGACAGAAGAAAATGAAAGAAACATTCACAGGGGAAAAAAAAGAATTATGACAAAAACGTCTTTTTTAAATGGGAACTCAAAAAAAATACTTGCAACATGTATAAAAGACTAAGGGCAAATATTCTGAACATATAAAGTGCTTTTAGAATTTAATAGAAATGTCATAATTCACAATGACATGGAAAAAGAATTCACAAAAGAAATGTACATGGCCATTAAATATATAAAAAATGATTTGAGAAATACATAAGACACAAATGCACTTTTATTCCTTTTATCAAACTGGCAATGATGAAAAAATGATAAATCCCAATATAGGTCTATGTCCGGAAAAATGGACATCAAACATCCTAGAAAAAAAGAAATGTAAATGTGATATTTTTCATGGGGAGCAGTTCAGCAGAAGACTTAAAATACGTGTTACCATTGACACAAATATCCTGTGGAAATAATTTATGCTTTCTTTTTATCACAAAGTGTTTTTCACAACTATTTAGAAGAGCCAAATACAGCATGACCTAAATAACTTAAAGTAATAGATCAGTAACTAAATATCCAAGATAGTATTCTACATTATGAATAATTGAAGTATTAGTTGATATTAATTTTTAAATTGATTTTAGTAGAAAGCAGATTATAAAATACTGTTATCCTATCTATATATGTAGCTATTTTTTTATTTTTAATATAGATGTTCCACAATGAAAATTGCTTTGAAAATTGAAACATAATTACATTATTTTAATTCAAGGACTATTTATACATATATAAGTGTGCAATATATATGTTCATCTCATTCTGGCTTGTAATTACTACTTTGGTTTGAGGAATGCCAGGCTATATATGGGACTTTACATTATTTAAGGTATGCTTTGGATTCAGGCAGCAATATGTACAGAACAAGGATGACGGTCATAGATGATTACATGTTCATATTTGACTAAGGAATCCTTACTTCCCATAAGACCCCTCAAGTCTTATTATACAAGTCTAGAGGATCAACTATTGTGCTGTGTTAATAAGTCTCAATGTATTAGCTGTCATATTACTGATGATGCCCAGAGTAGACTTAAATTTAGGAGAGTATAAATACCATAGTTTCCTATAAGCAGACTCTGAGACAAGGATCTAAGCGGCAGTAATTTGTTTGGATGGTTAAGAAATTGTGAAGCGATGAATACCCACCATTTACATCGATATGGATGGAACTAGAGGAGATTATGTTAAGTGAAGTAAATCAAGCAGAGAAAGACAATTATATGGTTTCACTCATATGTGGAACATAAGCAATAGCACGGAGGACCACAGGGGAAGGGAGGGAAATCTGAAGGGGGAGAAATCAGAGAGGGAGACAAACCATGAGAGACTATGGGCCCCAGGAAACAAACTGAGGGTCTCAGAGGGGAGGGGATTGGGGGGTAGGGTAACAGGGTGGTGTGTATTGAGGAGGGCACGTGTTGTGATGAGCGATGAGCCCTGGGTGTTATACATAACTAATGAATCATTGAACACTACATCAAAAACTAATGATGTACTGTACTGTGGCTAACTGGACATAATAAAAAAAAAAAAAATTGGGAAGTGAGCCAGAGAATGGAAGGCAGCCGATAAAGGTGTGTTAATGAAGCATTTACACCGGTAGCAATTGAAGCTTAAATCCTCTGGGTCAGCTCCAGGAGCCCTTGTAAACATGCTCCTCAGAGTTATGCTGATTTAGTGAAAGGCACCGGGATATTTAAACAATAGTGTTTCTGGATGCCTCTGCCCACCATGCCATGAGCCAAGTGTCTTTCCAAGCGCTTTGGGAAAAACCCTCAGGTAAATGCTAATATTGGCAGATGGAAGTGTACTAGCACATGCTAAGGCCTTAGGGACTTTGACTGACATGGCCTAATATTTCATTCATCCAAAAGACAGCCATATGTAAATATCATACGGTTTTAAAATAATCTCCAGTCCCAACCTCACCCTGTAATAGGTTTTACACAGCACAAGAATGGAACAATTTCCTTTAGCCCAATCAAGCAAATGAGATGTCCTAGAAATTTAATTTCAGCCATACAGTGCCACAAATATTTAAGGCCTCTGTTGCTGTTGTTGTTGCTTTAAGATTTTATTTATTTATTTTAGAAAGAGAGAGAGAGAGAGAGAGAATCTCAAGCATATTCCATGCTGAGCACAGAGCCCACAGAGTGGCGCGGAGCCAAAATGGGGCTTGATCTTATGACCCTGAGATCATGACCTCAGCTGAAATCAAGAGTTGGACACTCAACACTGAGCCACCCAGGTGCCCTAAGGCTTCTGTTTTATTTACTTAGTTTAATATATTATTATGTGCTTAATATAACAACTTAACAATGTGGGTTTATTTATTTTCAATTAATTATTTTGTTGGTGTTTTAAGTGTTATGCTAGATGATCACCAATTATTGTCACATATACATAGGTTGATAGAAAGATAAAACAGATATGTAGGGAGGGAATAGAGAAGTGGGTAGATAGATATAGACATATATACATAATAGATAGATGGATAACCTTGACTATTTTAGCTCTCTGTGACACTCGTCATGATATTTCCACAAAAAAGAGACAATCCATACAATTAACATACCTCATAGAGATGATATAAATTATTATAACTGATTAACATTCATACATGATACATATTTTTAAAGATAATTTGTTCAGTATTATATATAACATTAAAATTCAAAATTTCTCTTAAAGCAGTCTTCTGCAGTGACAAGAATTCTTAATTTTGCTCCCTCCCTGAAAGCATATGCCAAAAAACTGCCAAGGATGCAACCAAAGTGCTTAGGATTGTTCCCCTGATGCATATCAAATCATCAAGAGGTTAAATCATGTACTTAGAGTATTTATCAACTCAATCAACTTGCTAATGGAATTTTGTCAGGTTCCTAGAAGCCAAGCACAGTTATATTAATATAAAGTAAAATAGATAAAAGGAATTAAAGATGCAAAGGGGGTAGTTCTTCCTTTTTAATAGACTATTTTGTGGCAGAGTTTGCACTGCTCCCAATGTCCACTAGTATAACGTCTTATGTAAGTGCGGTACACCTGTTATGATTAATGAACCAATATCGATATGTCATTATTAACTGAAGTCCAGAGTTCATTTATGTAATCTTAGTTTTACCTAGTGTACTTTTTATATTCTAGGACCCTATCCACAATATCACCGTTAGTCGTCATATCTTTCTCGGTTTCTTTTGGCTGTGGTAGATTTCTCAGACTTCCCTTATTTTCCTGGCCCTGACAGTTTTGGGGAGGATTGGTCAGGTATTTATTAGGATGCCCACTGTTGAAATTTGTCTAATGTTCTTCTGGCGATAAGACTGGAGTTGTGGGTTGATAGGTGGGAGATCACGGGCATACAGTGCCATTTTCTTGGCAATGTTTCAAGAGCAGATATTATTAACATGATTTACAAATGTTTGATCGCCTGGCTGAGGTAGTGTGTGTCAGGTTCCACTAGCTGCAAAGTGATTCTTTTCCTCCTCCTCCCTCACTGGACACTTTGGAAGGAAATCACCAAGTGCAGTCAGGAGCCCTTCCTAAGAGCAGAGTGTTGACATGTATTATTTGCGATTATTCTCCATGAGAGCATTGTCTTTTCTTTCCCATGTACTGATTTACTCAATCACTTATTCAATCATTTTTTTTATTTATTCAATCACATATTTATCATATGGGTTCATGAATATTTATTATACTAATATGTCCTAGACTCATCTTATATATTTATTGACCCCATCCTAAAATCAGCCATTTCTCCAATGATCCGTGGTTCTTTTTATTGGCGAACAGTATTAGAAACTGAGATCTGGGTGTGAGGCATGCACATTGCTTCTAGGGTGTCATTGATTTTAGGCTCTCTCAACCGATAGAGCACAAAATATGTATGTGCATACTAACCCAGGAATAAACACATATATAAGATGCTTCTACATCTAACCATTTGTATCCATATTGACCTAAACCTGATGTCATTTTGATGTCTCCAACTGCTATCCATTACTTCATAGATCGTTGTAGCTTTCTCCTCTTGCTGTAAATTCCCACTCCACTGGTGAGAAACCTGCCAACCATTTACTTCATTGTTCTGTTCCTGTATAGATCTACAGCAGTATCAGAATCGTTCACACATACCTCTGCTGGAAACACTGCATCAGCCGGAGCACAGTGTATACGTGCAATTTATTTTGCCTTTAATCTTACATCTCCTTCAGTGTGGTTGTTTCATATAGTTTGCTGAGTCAGATTCTGTTGTCACAGTTTGCATTCTTTCCAGAGATCCCTCAACTTTTAAAACTTGCTTACATTAAAGTTAATAACTTGTGCTCTACTCTTCTTTGGGTTCGAAAAATGCATAAGGTCTTGTATTCATCAGTATAGTATCATACAGAATAATTACTGCCCTAAAAATAAATCCCCTGGGCGCTTCAGGTATGCATCCCTGCCCCCCTAGCCCCTAGGGATCACTAATATTTTCGTAGTCTCTCTAGTTTTGTACATACACCTGGAATCACACCACTACATCATATAACCGGAAACACCCAAAAGTAGGGTTTTTTTTTTTCACGCTGGCTCTTTTCATTTAAGAATATGCATGTAAGGTTCCTCTGTGTCTTCTCATGGCTGGATTGCTTATTCCTTTTCTTCACTGAGTAATAGTTGACAGTTTGGATTTACCATGCTTTGTTTATCCATTCACATATTGAAGGACATTTTGGTTAACCCAGGTTTAGACAATTGTGAATAAAGCTAGGTAAACATTTGTATGGAGGCTGTTATGAGAACATAACGTTTCAAACTGTGTTTCTTTTCACCTTTTGCATTTTCATGTATTTTAGAATAACTACCCTGCCACACACACACTTCCCACAATGCCACACACACCACACAAGCCCATGCACATTCCTACAGGGCCTGATTGGGTTTACTTTGATACTATGATCATTTCGGAAGAACTGACATCTATGATATAGAGTCTTCCAAGCTACGGTCATAGAATATCCCTCTCAGAGTCCCTGCAGTGTATCTCATGGTATTTTTTTATTTTTATTATTTTTTTTATTTTTTAAAGATCTTATTTATTTGACACAGAGAGAGAGAGAGAGAGAGAGAGAGCAAGCACAAGCAAGGGGGAGGGGCAGAGGGAGAGGAAGAAGCAGGCTTCCCACTGAGCAGGTAGCCCGATGCGGGGCTCGATCCCAGAACCCTGGGTTCATGACCTGGGCCAAAGGCAGACACTTAACCGACTGAGCCACCCAGGCGCCTTTCACGGTATTTTTAAAATTCATTTTTTTCTGTAATATTGAAATACAATCTATTCTTATATATTGACATTGTATCCAGGTTTTCACTGAATTTACTAATAGTTTATAAATTCTTCCTGAATTTCGACATATACATTTATATCACCTGAAAATAAAGTTTT
Source organism: Phoca vitulina (assembly GCF_004348235.1). Lineage (NCBI taxonomy): Eukaryota > Metazoa > Chordata > Mammalia > Carnivora > Phocidae > Phoca > Phoca vitulina. The sequence continues at coordinate 7,589,611 of NW_022589747.1, read as the reverse complement.
CTTTTGTACATCCATATCATTATGCTTTAATTCTTTTTCTTATCTTATCATACTGAATAAGACCATCAGTAAAGTTATGTATAGATGTAGTGACAATATTCTCCCTTGTGTCATTTCTAATATTTAATATTTCACCAAAATACTTACCTTAATGTTTTAATATACTTATTAGCAGTTTACATTTCTTTTAATTCTTATTTCACTAAGACTTTTAAATTATTATTGAGATATAATTAATGTACAAGGTCATATTAGTTTCAGGTGTACAATGTATTGTTTTGACAAGTTTATACATTACTCAATGCTCACCATAAGTGTAGTCACCATACAACATTATTATAATATTGCTGACTATATTCCTTATGCTGTACTTTTTATCTCCATGTTATCTTACAACTGGAAGTTTGTGTCTCTTAATGCCCTTCATCTATTTCACCTATGTCCCCACTCACCTCCCCTCTGGCAACCACCAGTTTGTTCTCTGTATTTATGAGTGAGTCTGTTTCTGTTTTTATGTGTTTGTTCATTTGCTTTGATTTTTAGGTTCCACATATAAGTGAGGTCATATGGTATTTGTCTTTCTGTCTAAATTATTTCATTTAGCATCATACTTCTACACCCATTTATTTGTTGCAAATGGCAAGATCTCATTCTTCTTTATGGCTGAATAATATTCCATTATATATATATACTACAACTTCGTTATCCATTCATCAATCGGTGGCACTTGGGCTGCTTCCATATTGTAATATTGTAAATAATGCTGCAATAAACATAAGAGTGAGCATATCTTTTTGAATTAGGTTTTTATTTTCTTTGGGTAAATACCCAGTAGTGTAATTACTGGATCATATGGTATTTCTATTTTTAATTTTTTGAAGAATCTCCATACTGTTTTCTACCATGGTTGTACCAATTTACATTCCCACCAACAATGTACAAGGATTTCTTTTTCTCCACATCCTCACCAACACTGGTTATTTCTTGTCTTTTTTATTTTAGCCATTCTGATAGTTGTGAGGTGATATCTCATTGTGGTTTTAATTTGCATTTCCCTGATGATTAGTGATGTTGAGCATTTTTCCATGTGTTTGTTGGCCATCTGAATGTCCCCTTGGCAAAAAAAAAAAAAAAAAAAGTCTATTGAAGTCCTCTGTCCATTTTTAATCAGATTGTTTGAGTTTTGGTGTTGAGTTGTATAAGTTCTCATCTGATAAAGGGTTAACACTAAAAACATATAAAGAACTTATATATAAAGAATTCAATAGCAAAAAAATAAGATTTAAAAAAGAATAATGAATGTATGTTATTTTATAAAGATTTTGTATTAATTTTACTGACTTTTCCAAACTTTTCTCTGAAATCTTTTACAAAAATGTTTTCTATAATTTTGGTGAGTTATATGAGTTGATTTAGACTGTCAAAGTAACCCTCCCTCAGAAAAATCACTCATTTTTATCTCTTTTATGTAGTAATAGATTCAATTTGTTAAATATTCATGAAAAATGTTTTGTCTGTAATATACTTTTCTTTAAAATATCTTGTCAGGTTTTGGTACCAAGATTATAGTGATCTCATGGATTTAGGAAATGTTCTCTCTGTTTTTAGTCTTTGTAAGAGTTAGTGTAAGATTGAAGACATTTCCTCTATGGATTATGGGAACAATTGACAAATTAAATAATCTGGGACTATCGTCCATTTGTAGGAAGTCCTTTAATAATGAAACTGATTTCTTTCTTTTTTTTTAAAGATTTTTATTTATTTGCTTTAGAGAGAGAGAGCATGAGCAAGGGGAGGGGCAGAGGGAGAGGGAGAGAAATCCTCAAGCAGACTCCCTGCTGAGCACAGAGCCCAAGGCTGGGCTCCATCCTAAGACCCTGAGATCCTGACCTGTGCCAAAATCAAGAGTTGGTTGCTTAACCCACTGAGCCGCCCAAGGCACTCCAGAAATTGGTTTCTTTAATTGAGATTAGACTGTACAAGATTTTTTATTTTTATTTTATGTTTAGTAGGTTGTGTTTGTTTTTGAAAACTGCCTATGTCACTCACTTTGCCATATTGATTGTTGTAAAGATGTTAATTATATGCTCCTATTGTCTTTTTAATGTGATGACATTCTTTGTATTCATAATATTTGTAATCATATATTTTCTATATTTCTTTCATAAGCAGTTTTGCTAGGAGTCTATCAGTTTTATCAATTGTTTCAAAGGGTAAATTTTTCACTTATTAATATTTCTGTTTAACATTTATTTGTATGCAATTAATTTCTGTTTTTATATTTATTATTTCCTTATATCCACTTAATATTTATGTTTGACTTTTTTCCAGTTTCTTAAACTGGAAATTTAGATCATTGATTTATTTAATGTTGTGATGTCTTTTCAAATATTTGCTTTCATAAATTTACTCTCTAATCATTTTTGTTGCTTTCCACATGTTTTGATATATTTGAATCTCATCACTCAATTAAAAATATTATATTTGTATCATGATTTCTTATTTGAACTTCAGTTTGCTTAGTAATCTCTTATTCTGTGTCTAGACACTGGCATTTTTCTGCTTATATTTCTTTTTGTTTTGCACAATTACTAATATCATTAAGTTAATATCCAACTCATCTATGTCATCTCTATGTCCTCAAGTAGCATCCTTGCCCTTAGACAAGCCTACATTCTCAGACTCCAGCTTTCACTCACTTAGTAAATGACTCTGGATATAGCTCCAGATTCTCAGCTCATTGATAAGATTCTTTCCTTCTGTAGAATTTTATTCCCATTAGTCTTTCATCCTCCTGAGATTTTTTTGATACCTTTAAACCTATGATTTTAATAATTTATCCAGCATTTCTTGCTTATCAGAGTTAGATCATTGACCTATGACAGTTTCATTCTGCTTATATTTGGCAATATAATCAATGTTTTTATACTACTCATGATAATTTGAATATTTTGTCTGTTTTCTAATTTTATAACTTATACTACCATAGTACCATTTATCTTTTCCTATGATACATTTCCTGAACTAATATAACCATGTTTATTCTTTGCATGACCATAGGTTAAATTTATCAACTTATAAATAGCTTATATTAAGGATATTAAAGGGATTTATAGAGTATGTTTACCTTTTTCCCCACTAGCAATCATTTTAAAGTGTTAAGTTCCTATCTCTAAAATAAATCAATTTGAAAGAGATGATTTTATTTCATTATAGATATGAACCAGCGAGTGCATGTTTTATCTACATTTTTACATGTACTTGGTGCTGATTAAGGACTGCTCATCACTATTCTCACCACCTGACATCAAAGCATTTTGCATTGCTCAACAATAGCCTGCAATGGGGTCATCACAGAGGGCTGTGATCTGTCTTTCAATATATGGAGCTAAAAACCATGTTGTACATGCAGTTTAACCATTTACCCCACTGGAACCATGTAGCAAACTAACAAACTGTGCCTCTAGATTTTTTCCAAATGCTAACTTCTTTCCAAATGCTACCTTATTTTTTCTTTTATAAACACATCATTTTATCCTAACGTCTTCATTTTGTCTTATCATTTTTTTTTTTTTCTGGCCATGCTATGTGCTCTTCAGAAATTGTTCTGAGTATATATATTCATGAAAAAAGAATATATATATATATGTGTATATATATATATATATATATATATATATATATATATATACCACCACAAGATGTGTCTGTCAATAATTATGAAGGATGTGAAAAAGTGAAATTTTACCCTACATGTAAGCTAACAAACTAGCCCGCCACACATAGCTTCATGAAAATACAAGATTCCTGAATCAGACACAAATGCTTTATTACTCAAGTTAGAAGCAGTAGCTGGAATGTCAGCCTGACGCTCATGCTACTTCTTCATTCTTCAAGTGTAACACAAAGACCCATCTTGGATCCTGCATACACAATGGGCAGTGTTTCCGGATGGGAACCCTGGACTGGGAAATTCATTACTTTCACTGTGAGTGAAAACAAGCCTGCTCTTCTTGCCTAACCCCTTCAGTTGCTCTTAAGTCCTGAGAGTTGGTCCAGATCAAAAGTCATCAGGTCCTGCATAGTGATGAAAAATATGCAGTATGCTCAGGGCTCATGGCAGATTGTGTCTCCCAAGGGTGTCCTTCAATCTCATAGGTTGGAGGAATGGAAATTAGAGATGGTGTCGTCCTCTAAGTTACAGTTTGCTTTTCTCCTAAATTCTGAAGGTGAACAGTTTGGGATGTTAAAGGAGATCCCCACAATATAAAGACAGAATAATTAGTTTGCCTACAATTACAAAGCTACAAGTAGTCAAGTAAGAATAAATCCAGGCATTTCTTAATCTTTATCTTCCACTGTCCACAGAAAAATAAAATGTCTGCATAAGGTACTAGAATAAATATAGATATAATTTTTTTAGACCTGATTTTTTTTTTTTTAAAGATTTTATTTATTTATTTGACAGAGAGAGACACAGTGAGAGAGGGAACACAAGCAAGGGGAGTGGGAGAAGGAGAAGCAGGCTTCCCGCGGAGCAGAGAGCCCGATGTGGGGCTCGATCCCAGGACGCTGGGATCATGACCTGAGCCGAAGGCAGACGCTTAACGACTGAGCCACCCAGGCGCCCCTAGACCTGATTTTTATTCCCAGATTACTTCATTTCCATATCCTCTTCACTTCATGAAATTTTTAACCTTGACTGATTCCTCTCCCAACAGAATCTTGTATTGTGGCCCTAAGACATTTATTGCTACCATAAACTCATTCACAATCAACTTAGTAATTGACATTAACTATTGATGATACGCTGTGAGGATCAGCTTTAGATTTGCCAGCAACATGCCTATCATTATGCTTTCAGGCGTGTCAGAGTGATCTTACTATAGACATGCTAAGGATACTTGTTTCATGTTCAGTAGTTATAAACATAGTAAAAAGAATCTTATTCTAACATTTTACCAATTTTCAACTCCTAAAAGCAATGTTTCTAATATCTTCTAAAAGATATCTTCAGTCAAGGAAACAGTTGTTCATTTCAATTACTATCAAAGTCAGCACATGCTCCTATATCACATGCTAATTATCAAGTTTATTATAATTTCTTAAGCAAGCAAGAAAGGGTGTGATACACTTAGAGATGTTTTACCATTTAGAATTTAACATAATTGATGTTGACATACTTTTTGGTAAGAATTCAATAGCAGCAATGGGGATGTGAACCCCTACCTCTTTGGTATCTGGCCATCACATCAGCTCCATGTCTTATGGAAAGATTCATATTTCCCTTCACTTTGGAAATTACCCTTCTTTCAGTTCCATCTTTATAGTTTTGATGTCAGCTGATGGTATCTTGAATGCTTGGTTCATTTTTTTGAGGTTCCTAGAAATTATAATAATTCTTACAACTGCTACCTTTCTCCTGTTATCTGGTCCATTCTATTTGGAAATTTTAGGTAGTTCAACATGGATTTCTAACCTCTGCAATTGAAAGCATTCTGAGTTATACAAAACATTGAACCAGGTGTGGTATATCGTGGGTAAAGACTCTAAAATGTGGAACAAGCTGATCTGAGGTCTGCCTGGAATGTGTCCTTGAACACTGAACTGCTGGCCTTTTCACAAATCTGCAATACAGTATCACCTGTCTCAATTCCTTGATTAAGTAAGATTTGTACCACCTCAATATTTAGAGCTCCGTGGAATAATAACGCCTTTATTCTTGACCCTGTCAAGAGAATCTTTAAGCTATATCCCTTATGTTTCTATAAAATGAGAAAGAAATTCACTCCATGCCTGGATCCACTGTGATGTGACAGCTGGCTTCTTCCTCAGGGCCAGGGAAAGATGGTTCTGCCCATGCCTCTCCTGCTCATATACTTCTCACTGTTCTCAAAGTTCAACATTTCTTCAATCAGATCTTTTATAACTATGTATTAGAATTTTGTTTAAAAGCTTAGAAATACAAATGTGAAATTCATAAAATCTAGATCTAATTTTAAAAATCTGTTAAATATTTGTTTCTGAGAAAATAAAAAAAAATCCATACTTTTGGAGGGAAACTAATCTAATAAGTTAATTAAAAGGAATCATTTAACATAAGGAAGAGCACACGTTTGTGAAAAAGAAAACACTAAATAAGTGGCAGCATAATAAAATTTTCTCCAATAAATCATTTTAATCAATTGAAAATCATTAGTGTGATGAAGTTCAGAGAAATAGTTATGAGGTGTACTCTGAAGAGATATTCAGCTCTTGGAAATTCTCTTCAGTTATCCCCTTTTATAAACTAGGAGAATTAGGTCAACCAGATGTCAACGGGAATCTGTGTTTCCACAGTCACTCTTATTGTAGCCACAAGGCAATTCTGTCCTGGAATCTATATTTATTAATAGCCTTAATAGGTAAGCCAAGAGACTCCCACTGAGATTTGTTTTACTCAGGATTTCTTGAAGAAATAAGGTGATTTAAAATATTTAACTGAATATATTTCTGAATAGTTTTCCTGTGGCCTACTTGACATGCTGCTGGTACCACAAGCATGGCACAACTGGGGCATTTTTAACCTGTCAGAAATCTATGGACATGCCTCAGATCAGAGTGACCTGCTGTCAAGGTAGAAAGCCCGTCCATCCAAAAGTTTAAGTAGTGCTAAGAATCCTTTCATGTCTTCTATTTCAAAATGACACAATAAAAATAGTTCTTTTCCTCCTTCCTTTAAATCTAACCTAAAATATCATCTATGATAAACATAAATAATTGACAAGTAAAATTACAAAACAAAACCCTATATCAAAAACAGTGAAGCAAATCCAAGTAAATACTGATTAATTTGGACCTGAATCTAGAAGAAACTTAAGCTATAGGAAAAATACCATCCTAAGATGAGTGTCATTGCTTTTTAAAGATCTATCCAACAATTAGTTAATTGGAAGAATGAAATTAATATATGGGTCTACCAAACGCAAAGCAGAGAATTTCTTTGGAATTGAAAGAGAAATAAATTCAATACCTTTTTCTTATGAATTATCACCACCAAGGGGCAGAGACAGGTAACATGGAGGCAGAATAGTAATAATCACCATATCTATACATGCAAAGGAAATGACTTCATGGAACCTAGTGAAAAAAGGGAATGCCAAAATCTGAAAAAGAAAGAGAGAGAGAGAGAGAAAGAATCCCCCCCCAAAAAATAAGTGTTACTAGAGAAGAAGACAGAAAATAGAAGCTTAGCTAAATTCACAATGCCCCTGGTCACAATCTATGTTGCCCACAGTATTCTTCAACAATTTGTTGGTTCTGCATATAGGTAAATCACAACAAAAGTATGAAACAAGGAATTGTCTGCCATTTTTTTTCCCCAAAAGATGTTACTTGCTTTGAGCTAGTGACAGCTGAGGGACTTTTACTCTTCCATTTTCCAAATAAAGCTTTTATAGTGTTTATATTGTTTATTCTCAACCATTTTATATTGGATGTGTTTAGAGCAGATAAATTGTGAAGTTTTGGCTACTAACAAGTGAGGATCAACAACTGTACATAGTGAAGAGGTTTTTATATCACTCAGAAATTCTGGACTGTTTCTCAAAGATGAAAGCAATAACTAGATGAGGCTTTGGGGTCATTATACTTAGAGATGGGGAAATTGCATTATATATGTATATATATATAATGAAATTACTCAGCCATGAAAAAGAATGAATTCTTCCCATTTGCAATGACATGGATGGAGCTAGAGGAGTATAATGCTAAGCAAAATAAGTCAGTCAGAGAAAGACAAATACCATATGATTTCATTCATATGTGATATTTTTCTTTTTTTTTTAAGATTTTATTTATCTGACAAAGAGACACAGTGAGAGAGGGAACACAAGCAGGGGAGTGGAAGAGGGAGAAGCAGGCTTCCTGCCAAGCAGGATCCCAGGACCCTGGGATCATGACCTGAGCTGAAGGCAGACGCTTAACAACTGAGCCACCCAGGCTCCCTTCATATGTGATATTTAAGAAAAAAAATAAATGAGCACAGAGAAAAAATGGAGAGAGAGGCAAACCAAGAAACAGACTCTTAACGATAGTATACACTCTGAGTATGTAAGCCTCCATTTTTAATTTTCAAGGGTTATTTTTTATTAAAAGTTTTTTAAGTTTGATTAAGTTAAATTTATCATTTTTTTAAGCTTGATGTTAATGCTTTTTGTCTTTACTCTAAGAAATCTTTGCATTTGTTAAAATTGTGATGATATCATCCGTGTCATCTTACGGAAGTTTTATAGTTTTAACTTTTTATGTTTATAACTATTGTACATCTTTAATTGGATTTTGAGTGTAGCAGGAAAAAGTAGTCAATATGAACTTTTTAATCTATCTGTATCTGGCAGTTTCAGGATTATTTGTTAGAGGAGAAGTTTCATGTAGACAAAATACAGTTGATTAATTTTTTAAAATTACTTCTGCCATTCTTTGTCTTTATTTGGTGTGTTTAGACCTTTTATATTTAATGTAATTATTGATCTATATTAGATTTAATCATTTTGTTATTTCTTTTTCTGTTTGTGCTCTTTCTCTTTTTTTTTTTTTTTATCATTTTATGTTTCCTCTTTTACTATATACAGTTGGTAGTCACTGTTGAAGTTTGTCAGACAAGTTTTTCATTTTAGGAACGCATTCCTGATTCATTCCAGGAGAAATTTTATGACTTACAGAAGAGTGAAACCATGGAGACCAATTAAGAAGATATCGTACTACTTCAGTGAGAAAGGATGGTGCATTGCATAAGTATGGTGACAATGAAGTTGGAAAAACATTTATAAAATCAAGATATATATTGATTGTAAAAAAGACAAGGTTTGCTGATGATTAACATAGACATTGGGGAGGGTATGTGCTATGGTGAGCACTGTGAATTGTGTAAGACTTTTGAATCACAGACCTGTACCTCAGAAACTAATAATACAGTATGTGTTAAAAAAAAAAAAAAGAAGAAGAGAGTAGGAAGGGAAAAATGAAAGAGGGGGAATCAGAGGGGAAGACGAACCATGAGAGACTATGGACTCTGAGAAACAAACTGAGGGTCTAGAGGGGAGGGCGGTGGGGGATGGGTTAGCCTGGTGATGGGTATTAAAGAGGGCACATACTGAATGGAGCACTGGTGTTATATGCAAACAATGAATCATGGAACACTACATCAAAGACTAATGATGTAATGTATGGGGATTAACATAACATTAAAAAAAAACATAAAATGAAAGGATGAAGAAGAGAGAAGTCTAAATGATACTTCGCAGGATCATAATTTGAACAACTGAGTAGATAAATTTGGTATTTACTAAAATGAACAATGCAAAATAATAGTTTTAGGAAGGGTAAAGAAGTGTTCAGATTTGGGGAATATTTGGCCCTAAGTTCCTTAAAGCGATTAGTATAAATGTCATGTAGACATTCTTACTAGCGAAATAAAAAAAAAATTATGTGCTTATATATGGTGATTGAAGCTATTGGAATGCTTAAGAATATGTAAGACTATACTGCAGGGTGAGCTATAAAGAGATTTCAGTAATGAACTAAAAAATTAATAATAAAGATTATTAAAGGGGAAGCTGGAGAAAGTACTGAACAGAGCTATCAGAAGTAAAAGAAAAATAGGATACAGGCACAGAAGATAAATACAAATGTGTTCAAGAAGAAGAAAATGATTCATTGTACCAGATGCTGTCTAGTGATCAAATGAAATGAAAGTATAAAAGATATTGAACTTGACAATTTGCAGGTCACAGATTACTGCGGCAGCTCCAGTTTAGTGGTATGGATGGATGCAGATTAAAGTGAGCTGAAGAATCAATGAAGAAATTTTAAGTTCAGGCAAAAAGGGGCAAGGTTATGTAGAATTGTTGCTGTGCCAGTCTTTGAAAAGCTGTGCAACAGTAAGAATTTCAAAATGGCCTTTGGAGCTTATAAAAAAAGAACAGAACATTTCTAGTATTAGAAACAAAGAGATAATTTAGAGCTACAAAGCAAGGAGTGGACTGTATCATACAGAGTAATGGCTTTAAATATCCATGAAAGAAAGTATGTGGCTTGAAGTTAGAACTGAGATGTCTGCATAAAAGATAGAACCATTAAAGGAATCTAGAAAAAGGACTGCCTGTAGATTCAAAAACACAATGAAGATTCTTGATACTCCCAAGTTAAAAAGTAGTAAAGTTTTATATGGAAAATCTAAGCTTCAGTCTCATACATTAAGTTGGTGTGAAGTGTGAATTTATATTTCCTATCTGGAGAGAAAATTTAGAAAGTTAGGGAATTTATATAAAACTTAGAGCCTGGCAATGGTAAAGCTGGAGAAAATCCCCAAATTCAGAGGATCCCATAACTGTACATGTAAAAACACCTCACTGAATAATATCTCACAGTACATAACTACAAAATAAGAAAAAAAAATCACCAGAGTACTGCTTATTAGCTAAAAGGGTGGTTGATTTTTGGCAAGAGAGTGTTCTGGCACTTTTGTTCTCCTGCTTACTGTCTCCTATTTTCCAATTTAGTGGAAACAAATATGGGGTGGTAGCTGGAGTTTCTGGAACAGATTGCTGGGGCCAGGGCATTAATATGGATGCTTCAACTGGCACAGAGGCTAAGCTTTGTTTTGTTGCTTCTCCCTCTCTACCTTGGGCTAGAACAGCTTTCTAAGCATTGGTGGTATCTGTCAAAAGATTCAAAGGCATATACTTCTGTTGCCATGTAAGCCAAGGTATGGCAGATGGAGCAAGTGGTATGCAGACCCAAGCCTGGGCAGGAGAAAGCAGAAGAGGAAGCCTCTTATGAAATAAGGGCTCAGAAGAGAAAGTACAATTCATATACTCAGGACAAAGTACCTGCTTAAAAAATATCTAAGATGACCCTAGACTTGCATCTCTGATAGCTCTGTGGGCTCTTTACAAGTAGGAAGTAAAGGCAAAAAAAGAGTTGTTGGCAGCTTAGTACTGAAACAGTGTCCCAGCTAAACAGTGCTGGGACGAGCTGCAAAGGCCAGGACTGTCATATTTTCTTTTTCTCTTTTTGGCTCCAGATACTTAAGAAAATCTGTCTCAGGTCACTGGCTGACCACTGGGATGATGAAACAGACTGCAGTAACCACATATGAGGATATAGAAGGAATACAGTCTTTGGGAAAAAAAAAAGATAAAAAGAAAAAAAAAACTCAAAACAAAGAGATAACTGCAGACTTCAACAACACACAGGAAATTCTAGGGAATAGAGACTCTAATTTTCAGACTTATCACATTACAATATTCAAATACAACAACAAAAACAACAAAAATACAAGTCACACAAGAAACAATAAAGTATGGCCAACTCAAGGTAAAATAAAATTGACAGAAATGTGCCTGCAGAGGACTAAATATTACATTTACTAGACAAATTATTTAAATCAATTGTCTTAATATGTTCAAGGAGCTAAAGAAAACAAGGGGCAAAGAACTAAAGTAAACCAATAAAATTATGTCCAAACACAATGAGAATATCAATAAAGAGATAGAGATGTGGCAAGACAGAAGAAAGAATCAGTAAAATTGAAAACTGGACAATTGAGATTATTCAATCTGAGGAGTAGAGAAAAAAATGAACGAAAAAATGTTAACAACAACAAAAACAAAACAATGTAAACAGAGCCTGAGGGACCTGTGGGATACCTGCAAGTGTACCCGCATACATGTTATTGGAATCCCAGAAGGCAAAGAGAGAAAGGGATAGAAAGAATATTTGAAGAACAATGGCTGAAAACTTTCCAAATTTGATGAAAGATATGAAATCTTCTCCAGGAAACTAAATAAATTCAAGTAGAATAAATACTAAGAATAAATACTGAGGCACATCATAATCAAATGGTTGAAAGAGAGAATCTTGAGAGAAATAAGAGAGAAATGACATCCATAAAACATAATCTCAAAGAGAGTAACACCCAATTTCTCATCAAAACCACTTTCTCTTGTTATTTTCTTCATGATTTAAAAATCAAATGCATGAAAATAATATAATCTATGTTAATGAGTACATAATATGTAAAGATATATTTTTTAACAACAACATAAAGAGTGGGGAACAAGATATATAGCAAAAGAGATTTTTGTATTCTATTGCAGCTGAGTTGAAATCCCCATGGTAACTAGACAATATCTAAAATTATATATATAAGAAAAGGAAATGGAGGGGATCAAAATGGTATACTACAAAAATCAAATAAAAATAAATGAATGTAGTAATAGAGAATATAAAGAACAAAAAAGAGGGGCGCCTGGGTGGTGCAGTCAATTAGGCATTGGACTCTTGGTTTTGGCTCAGGTCATGATCTCAGGATTGTTAGGTCGAGCCCCAGGCTGGTCTCCACACTTAGCGTGGTGTCTGCTTGAAATTCTCTCTCCATCTCCATGTGCCCCTCCTGCTCATGCTCTCTCCCTCTCAAATAAATAAACAAATCTTTTTTTAAAAATGATATGTACACACAAATAAAAATATGGGAATATTAAATTCTTCCTTATCAGTAATTGCTTTCAATATGAATAAACTCTCTAACCAAAAGACAGAGATTGCCAGAATAGGAAAACGACAACAACAACAACAACAAATCTATGCTATCTACAAGAGACTCACTTTATATCCAAAGACACAAATAGGTTGAAAGTAAAAGGATGTAAAACAACAACAACAACAAAACAAATTCCATGCAAATAGTAATCAAAAGATAAGAGAGGCTATACTAATACAGAAAAAATTATTTTTTGAGTCAAAAACTTACAAGACACAAAGAAAAATATGATATGTTTTTATTTTTATTTATTTTTTATTTTTTTAAAGATTTTATTTTGAAGTAATCTCTACATCCAACATAGGGCTCGAACTTACAACTCCAAGATCAAGAGTCACAGGCTCTACTGAGTCAGCCAGTCAAACGTGATGTATTTTTGAAAGGGTCAATTGATATTACAATTAGAAACATGTATACACCAAACAACAGAGCCCCCAAAATATATAAGAAAACACTGACAGAATTGAAGGGAAAATAGTTCCACAATAATAAACTCAACACCCAATTTCAATATTTAAAAAAAATGGAAAATCGTAAGTGGTGATAAAGAGGTGAAGAAATTGGCCGTAAATTGAATATAAAATGGCTCAGCCACTGTCCAAAACAATTTGACTACTCTTCAGAAAAGTTAAACATATAATTCCCATATGACCCAGCAATTCTTCTCCTAGCTATATACCCCGAATAATTGAAAACTAGTACTCAGACATGTGCACACATGTTCAAAACAGCACTATTCACAACAGCTAAAAGGTGAAAATAGGCCAAATGTCCATCAATAAGATGAATGGATAAACTAAAATACAATGGAATATTATTCAGCCATAAAAAGGAATGGAATATGTGATGTATCCTATAGCATAAATGAATGTTGAAAACATTATGCTAAATGAAAGAATCCAGACACAGAATACCACTTATTGCATGATTCCATCTATATGAAATAGTCATAACAGGTAAATTTATAGAGACAGAATGCTGATTGGTGATTGCCAGGAGCCAGAGGGAAGGAATAATAGGGAACCTACGGAGTTTACTTTTGGCGTGGTGAAAATGTTTTGGACTTAGACAGAGGTGGTAGTTGCATAACATTGTGAATACACTAAATGCCACATTAATGGTTCACTTCAAAATGTTTAATTTTATACCTTGCAATTTTTACTTCAATAAAAAGTTTAAAAATACAAAGATTAAATTTAAAATAATAATGTATATGTATAGATAAGTACACACACATACATGTACATACACATATATGTACATGTATATAAACAGAACACTAAAAATGTTTTGAAAAAGAACCAATTAAGGAGACCTTCCCTATCATATATTAACACATATTTTAAAGCAATATTATTTAAGACAATATAGTATTTGTGTAGAACTAGAAAAACAGAATAGAGAAGCTGGATAGATATCCCACAAAAAGGACTGTGAATATTCAGAACATGTATATATGAGATGAGGTGTTGTTAAAAGGCCATAGGGAAAACATGCTCTCTCCCATGAACAGAAGTTTATGAATAATGCAGAGGCAAATGGTTATCAATATAAAGCATTATATTAGGTATCCCCATCACATGACACTGAGCAGAATTTCCAGAGGGACTGAAGATATAAATGTGAAAAGCATATTGGAACAGTTGTAAAATCGATACACACTCAGCTAGGGAATAATTTACAACAAACAACAAGCAATACCATACAAAAGTTTTTGAACATTATGCCTTAAAATTATAAATCAATATATTAATAACAAGAAAATAAACAAGAAATCACGATGAAATAATAAAAAAAAAATAGATTCAAATAACTTGTGACTATAAAAGAAATACCTATGATGACTAGATCCTAAGGGGACATGATTGAAAAGTGAAAGAAAATTTTAATAAAACTTGTGCAGTGCAGCTAATGTAACTTAGAAGGTAATTTTTATGTTTAAACTCAGATATTAGAAATCAGGAAATACTGGGGCACCTGGGTGACTCAGTCGTTAAGTATCTGCCTTCAGCTCAGGTCATGATCCCGGGGTCCTGGGATCGAGCCCCGCATAGGGCCCCCTGCTCAGCGGGGAGCCTGCTTCTCCCTCTCCCACTCCCCCTGCTTGTGTTCCCTCTCTCCCTTTTCTCTCTCTGTCAAATAAATAAAATCTTTAAAAAAAAAAAAAAAAAAGAAAAGAAATCACAAAATACTAAAAGGACAGAAATAAACAATAAAATACATGCAAAAATGTAGAATGATAAAAATATTAGGTATGAGAATAGACATTAATGAAATAGAGGACAGAAAGAATAAAGAAGCTTAACAAAACCAAAAGCTCATTCCTCGAAAATACTACACTGAGAAGAGACACATTAGCCAGGCACAATGAGAATATTTGGGAAAGTCTTCCACATGAAAACCTGAGTCTATGAAAGGACACCTCCGTACGAGAATGGTTTTAATCAGGAGAGTGATAGGATCTCTATATAAGTTATCACTCTGGTTGATGTTTGTCATCTAGGGTGGGGATAGGAAGGCCAGCAAGGAGCTAAATAGTGGCCATTTTGATTTAAAGTGATGACAAAAATCAACAGGAATTGATGACAGATTATACGTGGGTTATGAGTAAGGAGTAATATTGTCCAGGTTTTGTGAATGAACAATGGGTGCCATTTTCATAAATCGGGGGATGATGGTGGCAGAATGGTCTAAGGTCTCTAATAAACGTTACCGATGGACATTTTAAGTTTGTGATGTGAATGGTGGTGACAAGCAATGTAAAGAAAGTTTCTTCGTCCTTGCAACAAATACCACTGTAATTGATGGTGTAAGGTGGTGTAATAGTCTTTCTAATAAAGCTCTTTTTCTGGCTATCAAGAAATACGGGTAGGGACGCCTGGGTGGCTCAGTCTGTTGAGCGGCTGCCTTCGGCCCAGGTCATGATCCCGGGGTCCTGGGATCGAGTCCCACATCGGGCTCCTTGCTCGGCGGGGAGCCTGCTTCTCCCTCTCTCTCCCTCTGCTTGTGCTCTCTCTGTCAAATAAAATCTTAAAAAAAAAAAAAATATGGGTATCCTGAGGTTGTTAATGATGTATTTTTGGAGTGAATGTATAAAGGCCACACCCTAGAGATAAAGGACCACATGGCAAGAGGAAATCTTAGACACTGACAAGTTCCTGGGGCTATGATCTCTATCCTATATTTCTCTGCACCAGAAATCGGTCTTTCTTTTGCTATAATTTTTAAGGTCTCTTAAAATTTTTAAGGTCTCTTAGATCATAGCTGATCTAATCCCAACTGATAAAATCTTTGTACTATTACTGAAAACTTGACTTGAAACCTCTAACTTAATGAAAAATGAATCAAATGTAAGAATTCAAAATAGAAGAATAATGTTCACAAGTCTTAAACATTGGTTTCTACTCAACTTGGACAATAATTCAGGAATTTTGTAAGATGCTACACTATTGTGTAGAGTCTATAAGCTGGAATGAGACATGATCTTGAACAAAAAATTTTTTCCACGGTTTCATTTCTGTTTCAACTCTTATCAGTGTAAGGAAATGCATTTCTTGAGGATTATCCTTCTTCCAACAGTTCAGATCAAAAATCTTCCACTGGATTTTTTTTTTTTTTTTCTGTTATAGGATTCATTATATGGTCTAAAGTAAATGTTTCAGTATAGAAGACATGCACATGGAATATAAAAAGTCCCCCTCCCAAATAAATTAGAGTTTTCCTGAGAAACAGAACCAATGTGATAGACCACTGTATATAGATAGATAGCTGATAGATATAGATAGATAGATAGATAGATAGATAGATAGATAGATAGATAGATAGATGATAGATAGATGATAGATGATAGATGGATAGATAGATGATAGATAGATAGATAGATAGATAGTAGATGATAGATAGATGATAGCTAGCTAGCTAGATGATAGATAAATAGATGATAGATGATAAATAGATAGATACATAGATAGATGATAGATGATAGATAGATAAATAGATAGGTACATAGATGATAGATCGATGATAGATGATGATAGATAGATGATAGATAGATAATGATAGATAGATGATAGATGTTAGATGATAGATAGATAGATAGATGATAGATAGATAATACATACATAGATAGAAGATAGATGATAGATAGATATAGATGATAGATGATAGATGATAGATAGATAGATAGATAGATAGGTGATAGATAGATAGATGATAGATGTGGGATTTATTATGGAAATTGTCTGACACGGTTATGGATGCCTAGATCTCATGATATGCCATCTGCAAACTGGAGAACAGGACAGCAGGTGGTATAATTCAACCTTGAATCTGAAGGCCTGAGAATTGGAACAGGGACAGTGTAAGTCCAAAGCCCAAGATCTTGGAACTCTGAAGCCCAAGAACAGGCAGAAGAAGGTGGATGTCAGCTCAAGCAGAGTGAATTTGTGCTCATTCCACCTTTTGGTTCTATTCAACCCTCAGGGATTGGATGCTGCCCACCTGCCTTGGTGAAGGGATCTTGTTTACTCAGTTCACCAATCCAAATGCTAATCTCTTCCAGAAGCATCCTTACAGATATACCTAAATATAAAGTTTAATTGGTTATCTGGGCATGTCTTACCCAGTCTAGCTGACACACAAAATTAACCATCACACCAACTAAAGGATATTTGGTTGGAATGACAGAAATGTCCTTATTGTTTTCTGGAAGGAAAGATTTTCCCTCTACTCTGTGAGTCTGGTAGTTGGATGCCTGCAAATTACACGGAGGAAAGACAGGTCAGCAGGAGAGAAAACAGGTTCACGCACAGGTATGTGGCAGCCCACAAAGAAGTAGCTAGCTCACTAAAGGGTAAAGTTTAAGGTTTTTATACTTAACACGGTAGAGAAAGAGGAGAGTTCAGAACAGGCTTCTGTGGGAAGAACAAATAGGTTTCTTGAGGAAAGACAAATGGGTTTTTAAAAGAACAAACAGGAAATGATAAAGTTTGTGATAAAGTTTATTTATGGAGGGGGGAGTACTCTTTCCTTGTCCTTCCTGGCAACGAAATCCCCCAGAAAGGAGATTTTCACGGTAGCTTCTCTGCCTTCTCAAAGTTGCCATGTCTTTTTGAAACACATTAACAAGGTTCCAGGAGGAGTTATTTGGTTGTTATCTTATTTATGCAAATACGGGGATTTAAAAAATCCTTACATTCTTCACTTTTTGAAATATTCCTTGGTTCGAAAAAGGAGTACCCTGACATAATTGGATCCATTTACATGAGGTACCCGCCAAGAATCCAACACTTATTCCTGAGAATAAAAGTTTTGGGAGACTTTTGGGGTGGCCTTGATCAAGATCGTCTATCAGAAAAGGGTCCTAATGTTCATAAAGAAGAATATTTTATGTTATCATCTGCATAAAGTGAGCCTGTTTGTGAAGTACCACTTTGGGACATTATAGCTTCCTCATTTGGGACCTTTGCTTCAACTCCTAAGGCCAATTTTTCTGGGCTTCTCTCACGCTGGGTCAGAACACCTGCAGGCGTTTGAAGTTTTCACGTTCTGTCCTCACACCCTCTCATTGCCCATGGCCGTTCATCTAAATCGACAGACTTAACATATTTCATTTCTGCTAATTACCCCCAACATCTCCCCCTCTAACGTAATACATTCTGCCTTTGATCAATCCTGCCAACTCAACGGTGACCTCGTTTTCCTTGGTGGCAGATGGAAACAATAAGCGTTCTTCTCAGCCAGTGAAGCCTGAGATTAAGGTACACGTTAGCTGAGGAGGGAAAGAAAGCCTTCACTTGATATATGCAGACAATTACTAGACAAAACTGAAAACGGTCAACAAACTTGGCACCCAAATTGGTGACTGACAAAAGCTATTACTAATGCATCCTACTTATTTTATTCTATTTGGTTATTCTTAATACTTCTATATTAAATACACTTAGAAATCAATTTTCTCAAGTATATACTTATTCACAGAGAAAGTCTAAACACATCCACATACAACTATGAATTGTATTTGTCTCTAAGGGGTGATTTTTAATGAGTCTTTGACTTAATTGCTTCTTAATTTCTCTATTTTTAAAATTTCTATAATAACATATAACTTTGTTAGAAAAAAGAGCCATTTAAAAGTCATCATATAAAATGTATATCCCACAGATGATACTTACAGCATGAACAATTAAGATGAACACTTTTGGTAGATGGGATTATGAATTACTCTTCCCTTACCCCTCCCTCAGTCTCCATATTCTTTGTGCATTCTTTTTTTTTTTTTAAGATTTTATTTATTTATTTGAGAGAGAGAGAGAGCTAGCATGAGGGAGAGGCAGAGGGAGAAGCAGACTTTTTGCTGAACAGGGAGCCTAACCCCATGCGGGGCTCGATCCCGGGACCCTGGGATTATGACCTGAGCTGAAGGCAGCCACTTAACCGACTAAGCCACCCACCCTTCTTAAATTTCTATTCTACATGATTTCTTTTACGGTAAAAACTATAAAATTTATTATAAAAGGTAGCAGCATTGATGTTGCTGCAAACATATGATCCAGGATTCTCTGAGGTGCTGCCCCAACAGATTGTGATAATGAGGCTCAAGAAGGTAGGGAAGTGGAGAAACAAGGTTTTTTTTCCTCCCTCGTTTACACTTCAATCCCCTGGTATTTGTTGGTATGAAAAACATGCAACTCTATGGGGAAGAGGAGACACACATACAGAACTTGTAAACTCTAAGATTCCAATAAGCAATACCAGTCATAATAGCTATAATAATTGTAAGAAACAGCACAGAACGTGGAGCCCCTGGGGTAAGATTTCCTCTGTCAGGAAGACCAGCTAAGAGAGCTAGGTGGCAGGAAGGCGATGGTGGTTTTAATATTTGCTGATTTATGTTATGCCTGCAAGGACCACTGAAATGGTGAAATAAAAATTGACTTTTTGTATTTTATTATTAACATTATTATTTGTCCATCAAAGAAGAAAAGATTTGAAAGGAACTGTGTGAAAAGAGAGTATAAATTTACATCCTTGCAACACAACAACCTAAAAGAATAAGGTTTCACTAGAACCGATTATTTAAGTGTGGTCCTCCACAGAAGGCCAAAAGAAAGAGAGAGAGAGAGAAAGAAGGATGGAAGGACGGAAGGAAGGAAGGATGGGAGGAAGGATGGAAGGCAGGCAAAAAAGGCAAGAAAAAAGGAAGTTGTAAATCCTGATTCACTGAGGAGAGCAATTCCTGATACACATGGATAACTGGCTAGGAACATGGACTATGGTCCTTCAAAACTGGCAGGCAAAGAAAGATCTGATAGGAAAAGTACACCACCCAAAAGAGTGCTTTCTGGCAAACCATTGTAAGGCATATGAAAAACACTTGGAAGGGATTGCTCTGGGAAATGCCATTATATTTATAATAATAATAATAAATGGCCTCTCACTTTTCATCAAGCCAAACTGAAACCTCTGGCGAGCAGTTAATTTATCATCATCTGAGCTCATGGAAGAAGCAGGGTCATGTATGCATGCTTTGAATGCACGTATCTGGGACAGTGAGTGTGGGTGTCTTTATAAGCATCCATAACATTTTATGATTCAAATCTTTGTTACAAAGGTTTAATGGACTAAAAATTCCACCAAGAGACATCAATGGAAAAATATATCCATTACTTAATTTGATACATGTGCATACATTATTCTAAACTTCCCTTCTCTTGCCTCTTAATAGGAGGGTGGGGTGAGCGATAACTTGGAGGTTCCTAGTAAGGGTTTTGGAGTCAGAATACCTTGGCTGGGATTCCAGCTCTGCCGGTCCCGAGAGTGATGTCAGACAAGTTATTTAATATCTTAAAACTTGTTTCTTCATCCCTATAATGGGGGTAATATTAGCTCTTTCATATGGCTGGCATGATAAATGACATAACGCATTTAAAAGATCTAACACTATAGCTAGCCTTACAGTAAGTGCTTGACAAAATTTGGCTATTGATATAACTTTAAGCTGATTTTAGCTGAAATACCAATTGATTTGTCAAAATGCTTACTGTAACAACTTCTACTTTATCCCGTTTTAGAAAATTCAATACTGATATGAAATAGGGAGATCTTATTTTAAGGACAGTGATAATAACCTGGTTTTGCTCTGCAAAGTTCATTGGATTTACAATTTAAATGGTTCTTAAAAAAATATTTTCATGAACATAGATCTTAAAAATCAATTTTACTCAGTTTATTTATTTATTTATTTATTTATTTATTTATTTATTTTTAAAGATTTTATTTGACAGAGAGAGCACAAGCAGAGGGACAGAGAGGGAGAAGCAGGCTCCCCGCTGAGCGAGGAGCCCGATGTGGGACTCGATCCCAGGACCCTGGGATCATGACCTGGGCCAAAGGCAGCCGCTTAACAGACTGAGCCAGCCAGGCATCCCAATTTTACTCAGTTTAAAGCATGCTTTGTTACTATGTCAACAAACAAAATGTACCAATGCATGACTTAATAATGTTCTTCAATTTATATTTCTTAATATATGTCAGAAGCTCACAAATTCATCTTTATATCATCATTCATATTCATACAGATAGATATGTATCTATTTTGATTTTGAAATACTGTATTTTGTCAATTATAGGAAAAAATCAGCAAATCTAAAAGACAATGTTTTGTAGAATCAGTAACTTTATTTAAATAAGTTCAATAAGTAAAAAATAGATTAAAATCTATTAAACTATAGTCACTAACCATAACACTACAATCAGTGCTCAACCTTTTCTGGACACTGTGTGTGGGACTCTTCCCTCAAGCCAGAATTTTCCTGGTTTCCATTTGGACTTGTGTTCAGCCCCCACCGACTCTGTACCTTTATATCCAGCATGCCAATGAATTATTTTACTTCTGTTCCTTATGGTGACTTTTTCCTCCTTCTTTTTCTGAAATGATGCCCTTTTGTTAAGAGTTGGCTAAGATGAATTGGAAAATATCAAGGACAGAAGAAGTCATTGTGGTGGCTGGATTCATAAATGAGATCAAAGCTCCAGGTAGGGCCGGGTACTCCCAGCCGCTACAGGATTCCTTACTCTTGGGCACTTCAGCCCAAGGTTCTCACTTAGCAGAACTGCCCTGGCTTAACCTCTAATTTCTCACTATTCCCACGGCCATCGGTAGAATTTATATAATTGTACATATTTCCCAGCAGGCCATTTAAGATGTTGGAGGAGAAGTGGGTGGAGAGATACAGGCACCAAGATGCCCATGGAAACATCAGTTCTTCTCTGGATGGGCAACTGGAGCCAGGCCAGGCTTGGTGAGCTGACTGGAAGAAGAGGTCAGGTGGGGACCCAAGGCAGCAGTGCTGTCGGCCTCGGATTACATTCGGCCAGAGTGTGTGTGATTACAGCACACACGAGCACATAGCACAAAGCACATTACTCCTCCTCCCTGGGAGGAGAACCAGGACACCACTGGAAATCTGGGGCTTGTACAATTATTTGAAACACCTTGTTCTGCAAACTGGGTCTGGACCTGGGCATTGCATTGCTGTGCTTTGGGAAAAGTCATCTTCAGGGATCTGCTGCAGAAAACTCCAGGTTCTTCTGTCCAGGGGGGTGGGAAACAGGGACCACTGCTGTCCATTCCCCCAACAATGCAGATTTCCCCTGCATTTGCACAAACACTTCTGCATTGACTTTATACTAGTTGCAAAAAAGCAAATAATTCATTTTTCCTTTTTTTTTTAGGACAGATTACTTGATTATGTATGAACAGTTTGAGAAATAAAATCAAATGAACTGAAATTTTTAGGATATTTTCTTAGAATATATATATTAAATTTGGACAACATCCTTAAGAATACATATGACCTTTGATATTTTATTATTGTCAATTAATAATATATTGTTATTGGGGCGCCTGGGTGGCTCAGTTGGTTAGGCGACTGCCTTCAGCTCAGGTCATGATCCTGGAGTCCCGGGATCGAGTCCCGCATCGGGCTCCCTGCTCAGCAGGAAGTCTGCTTCTCCCTCTGACCCTCCCCCCTCTCAGGCTCTCTCTCTATCTCATTCTCTCTCTCAAATAAATAAATAAAATCTTTAAAAAAAAAAATAATATATTGTTATTTTATACTCTGTACAAATATACCACAATGCCAGATTATTATTATTTGTATATTTATTTTTTTCCCCAGACAAATCCAAAGTAAAATGTTACCTATGTAAACTTCTGAATTCTAAGTATTGTACTACTTAAGCAATGCCATTTTATGGATGCTCTGGGATAAAAATTAAATACCAATAAACTAATAAAGTATTAATTTCAATAATCAATTTTTAAACCCATCCACACATTCCTCCCTCTCTGTCCTGTATTTAATTGATTCTGCTTGTGCAATTAGACACACAGATTCTTGTGCCCTTGACCAGACCAATTATGCATTTCTTCAACTCTTTCCTAGCTTTGCTATTTTTCAAATTTTAACCCCTTGGAATGTCAATATAATCACTTTTTTTTTTTTTTTTTTTTCTAGAAAGAGTAATTACCTGGCCTTTGGATCTTTCTCTCTCTCTCATGGTATCAAATTACATTGCAGGGTTGACTACCCATCTGCTTTTTTGCTGTTATGATTTCACTGCTGAGTGTAAGCAAAGAGAAGCTCACAGCCAAGATATCAAGATGATCAGAGAGCCTAAGATGCTCAGCAATTCACTCACCCAGGGTGTAATTGTCATTGTCTGCCCCCGTCCTCAGTTAAGATTAGACACATTCCACTCTCTTGACTCCTCCAGTATGAATCCCTGATGTCACTGGCAGAAAAAAAGATATCATCAAGACCTAAAGTTTCTGACTATAATTTGCTATTTCACATTTCCGTGTCTTGTTACAAGGGCTAGCTAGCTCTTCTTTCAAGTCCCAGGACAATCCTCTTCCATGAAGCATTTCCAATCCTCCTCAAATGGATGTTAATACTTCAAACTTTTTGACACTTTTCAATTTTCTTCCATATCATATGGTGTTGACTAAAATCCATTACAGTCATTTCTTGCAAGTTTTTCTCTTTTCCTTGAGAGAACAAAACTATTCCTTAATCATCTTTGTTTCTTTACTACTCAAACAGGTCACTTAATGGTTGCTGAAGGACTGTAGCAATCATAATTTGTGTATGACTGTTCACACTGAATATTTATCCAAAACAAGCTACGTATTAATTCTTACATGGACTGATTCCAGCTAAACATTTAGTTTGATGGAATGTGTATAATTGTTTCCTTTTAGACTAGAGATTCTTCATCCTCCCATTTAATAGTACATCCTAAACAAATTTGGTATCAGGAGGTAGTCTGAAATCCAAATAAAGATTCATATGCATATGGTGACCTACTGAGTCCTTTCATAATCCTTTTGAGGAGAGAACTTCTAGCTTATTCACTTTTGAGTGAGGTGAAGTGAGCGCTTGTGGAGACCCAGCGCCCAGAGATCAGCATAGAATTCTGTTCAAATTCCAGCTCCAGTACCTGAATTGGGACTTTGAGCAAGGCGATTTACTCAACTTCTCGTAGGGTAAGTTTTGTCAGATGCAAAGTGAAAATAACAGTATCACACTCATAGCAGTGCTTTGAGTATTAAAAGGTTGGGGTGAGGAGAGTGGTTGTCTAAGAACATCCCAGAGTATAACAAGATCTCTAAAACTGTTCTATGCAACTGAAATACAATGCTAGCCATAGATAGAATTTTATTTTTTTAGTAGCACATTTAAAACAGTGAAGAGAAAGAAGTGAAATTAAGTTTAGTAGTATATGTGTTATAACACAAAATATCTAAAATATTGTCATGTCAACATGCAAATAATATTAAAAATTGTTTAGGAGATATTTTACATTCTTCTTTGTGTGCTAAGTCTTCAAACTACTGTGTGCATTCCATAATCACTACATATTCTTTTTTTTTTTTTTAAAGATTTTATTTATTTATTCATGAGAGACAGAGAGAGAAGCAGAGGCAGAGGGAGAAGCAGGCTCCCCGCGGAGCAGGGAGCCCGATGCGGGACTCGATCCCAGGACCCTGGGATCATGACCTGAGCCGAAGGCAGACGCTTAACCGACTGAGCCACCCAGGCATCCCATCACTACATATTCTTATTTGGACTCCTGACATTTCAAATGTTCACGAGTCACCCGTGACCTGTGCCTACTGAGTTGCATAGTGCCGCTCTAGAGGATGAACCCAGGGAGTCGCTAACCTTATCCCATCTAGGAAAAAGGGCATGAGAAAAATGGGGGGCTCTCTGATCCATGCCAAATATCATGCCATAGTGTGCACCTAATAACAACTTCCAGGGAGTAAATGGGTCTCCGTTCTCCTTCCGTCATTCCTTGGCTGTTGGCTTTCACAAGCCCTTTCTCACATTATTCATGCTTTCTCTTCATTGACACCTGTGGACTCATCTTTAAGTGCTGTTTGTTTTCATGTATCTGATTTGTTCCTTTCTCAGCTTTATTATATGCCCTTGAGACTGTTTTAACAATAAATTCCACCTTCTTTTCTTCAATAAATTGATCTAAAGCTTTTGACCTACCCTGGTATTGGGTCTGTATACTTGGTTGATTTTAGTCGTCAACCATGGGGGACTCTATATTGCAACACAGACAGAATTCCAACAGCTGAGCTCTTCCTTGTATGTTCACATCTTCCCTCCCCCCAACCCCCGGCCCGGGGATCAGGCAAATGGTTTTAGTAATCTTGACTAATTTCCTGAAAAAGGAATAAATAAGAGGCAGGTATAAAATAGAATAAGAGTGGAAATAAAACTAAAGAAACGGCTACTGCAGTTATAGATCTTGCTGCACATAGTAATGATAACCATAGTCATAAGCATAGCATCTACTAACCATCTGATGCTTGCGATATAACAGACACTTTTCGAAACCCCTGTATCATCTTGTTTCATTTTATCTCCATAGTAACCATTTGAAGGAATACTTGACTTTCTACTTCGCCCTGGGTCAGCCCTGTTTATTTTTCCTGAGAACAGGCATACAACCTGATGGAGGCTACCCATTTTCCCTCCTTTTTTTTTTTTTTTTTAGCGTTGTTTTGAAAACTCTTAGAATCAAAATTATCTATCTTCTGTGTAAGTTTCTTCTAAATGACCATAAGGAGACCTATGGAGAGGCCAAATTTTTACCCCCAAATTATATTTACTCACGTCCTTAAAACATATTGGATGTCTCTTGCCTGATTGTTGTGCCATTGATGATTTGAATTCTCTCTGTTTGAGTCCTTAAGTGAGTCCACACCTGATGTGATCACAGCAGTGTCCCTGCTGCCATGACCATGACCTTTTGTGTAACAATTCACCTACTTGAGTCATGGCATCAGCTGCCTCTTCACAAACAGTGCTAAAATCCTCACTCTCTCATCAATTTTATTTTTTTAAAAAAAGAAGGAAAGGAAGAATAAAAGGGGAAAACGAAAAGAAAATAGCAAGGTATCTTAGAGCTGTGCCTAATGTAAAATGGTGCTAAACTGTGTCTTGATTGTAAAAGAGAAATCAATTTAGAAAGTATTGACTTGGAAGAACTTAATTGCTCATAAAATTAATTTATGGATGACTCTATTTGATGTTTGGAAACAGGAATACAAATGAACCAACTTTGATGTGTATGAATTTCTGTGGCTAGCCAAGAAAAGGTAACTGACAAGAATAGAAAATTGAACCAGATGAGACGGTAATGGTTGTTTACTCTCTCCTGGAAACAGCCCGTATTAGGCTATAAGCAGTGGATACTTATAAAATAGTTTAACAGTAGGAATTTAGACAAGTTTAAAATTAAAATGAAAACTAAGTTGAATCAAAAACTGCTCACTGACTAATACATCTTAAAATAGATATAGGTATATGTGACTTTACAAACAAAATTAAAGGGAATAATATCTTCTGAAGAAGTTATAAGACAAATAATTTGAAATCTGTTAAGTCCCTAAGAGCCATCAAAGCAGAATCTTCCTGCTGAGATAGCAGGATTTTTATTGTAAATTAGCAAAGCCATAGTAACAAAGAATGTGGAATGAATATATATATATATCCATCCACTATATACAGAGAGAGGCAACAAAAGGGTGCATGCAGACATAATGACAAGTCTATAGGAGCAAAAAGAAATGGAAGAAACTTGTATCATATATGTAATAATATATACTATTCACATTTTTATAATTTGCATAATAAAAGGTAAAGGAAACTATGATTTAAATTATCTCGAAAGCTTAGAGTCAAACATACATTTCTATTAGTGGGGAAATAAGTATAATTGTGGTTACGTCTTACAATGTGCAAGTGCCAATAACATGACTGTTATTAATATTAATCTTATGTATAATATCTACATGGCTGGTTAAATTCTTCTAGTGACTTTTCCTCACTATCCCAGGTTACGACACTTTTTTCCACATTTAATTAAACTCCACAGTATGATGGGTGCCCTCTTTTCATGACCCTCTGGCCATGGAGGACCCATATGGTGTAACATCCTGGGGATTTCTGGGAATGGCCATTGAATGGCAGGTAAGCGTTTGTGCACAGGGCATTGTTCCCTCTCAGAGTAATTAACATGTAATCAGCAAGTGCTCAGGGGCAAATGGTGTGAGGTTCAGAACTGTGTCATGGCTGTCTGGTTGGCAGGCACGTTGTTTCCATGAGGCTTTCAGGTATTCCCATAGTGTCTTGGCTAGGTTACTCTAGGTAGAATGCCCAGGCACCTCTTTTATGACAGAATTCCTCTCAGGACATATCTGGATGATGCCAGGCACTATCCTCTACTCCTTACCTCCTATTGGCAAAAGGTATGCACTCTTCTTTCTTACCACAAGGGCTTGATGTCCTTTAGAAGGGCTTCTCTTCTTTTGAGTGGAAACTCAACCACTCAGGTCTATGTAACTTGTCTTCCCATTACTAAACCATAGAAAAATTTGATTTTCAAGAAAAACATAGCATAGTTGGTACAAACAAATACACAATTAAGCAACACATGCATACCCCCACACAGAGCACACTAAAAAAGGAATTTAAGAATTCAATTGAGATAGTAAAACTTACGAGTCTCAGAGACAAAGAGAAAATCCTGAAAGCAGCTCGGGAGAAGAGATATGTAACCTACAATGGTAGAAACATTAGATTGGCAATAGACTTATCCACAGAGACCTGGCAGGCCAGAAAGGACTGGCAGGACATATTCAGAGCACTAAATGAGAAAAAGATGCAGCCAAGAATACTATATCCAGCTAGGCTGTCATTGAAAATTGAAGGAGAGATAAAAAGCTTCCAGGACAAACAAAAACAAAAGGAATCTGCAAACACGAAACCAGCCCTACAAGAAATCTTGAAAGGGGTCCTCTAAGCAAAGAGAGAGCCTAAAAGCAACATAGACCAGAAAGGAACACAAACAATATACAGTAACAGTCACTTTACAGGCAATAAAATGGCACTAAATTCCTATCTTTCAATAGTTACCCTGAATGTAAATGGGCTAAATGCCCCAATCAAAAGACACAGGCTATCAGATTGGATTAAAAAACAAGACCCATCGATATGCTGTCTGCAAGAGACTCATTTTAGACCCAAAGACACCCCCAGATGGAAAGTGAGGGGGTGGAAAACCATTTACCATGCTAATGGACACCAAAAGAAAGCTGGGGTGGCAATCCTTATATCAGACAAATTAGATTTTAAACCAAAGACTGTAATAAGAGATGAGGAAGGACACTATATCCTACTTAAAGGGTCTATCCAACAAGAAGATCTAACAATTGTAAATATCTATGCCCCTAACATGGGAGCAGCCAATTATATAAGGCAATTAATAACAAAAGCAAAGAAACACATCGACAACAATACAATAATAGTGGGGGACTTTAACACCCCCCTCACTGAAATGGACAGATCGTCGAAGCAAAAGATCAACAAGGAAATAAAGACTTTAAATGACACACTGGACCAAATGGACTTCACAGACATATTCAGAACATTCCATCCCAAAGCAATGGAATACACATTCTTCTCTAGTGCCCATGGAACATTCTCCAGAATAGATCACATCCTAGGTCATAAATCAGGTCTCAATCGGTACCAGAAGATTGGGATCATCCCCTGCCTATTTCAGACCACAATGCTTTGAAACTAGAACTCAATCACAAGAGGAAAGTCAGAAAGAACTCAAATACATGGAGGCTAAAGAGCATCCTACTGAAGAATGAATGGGTCAACCAGGAAATTAAAGAAGAATTAAAAAAATTCATGGAAACCAATGAAAATGAAAACACAACTATTCAAAATCTTAGGGATACAGCAAAGGCAGTCCTAAGAGGAAAGTATATAGCAAGACAAGCCTTTCTCAAGAAACAAGAAAGGTCTCAAGTACACAACCTAACCCTACACCTAAAGGAGCTGGAGAAAGAACAGCAAATAAAGCCTAAACCCAGCAGGAGAAGAGAAATAATAAAGATCAGAGCAGAAATCAATGAAATAGAAACCAAAAGAACAGTAGAACAGATCAACGAAACTCGGAGCTGGTTCTTTGAAAGAATTAACAAGATTGATAAGCCCCTGGCCAGACTTATCAAAAAGAAAAGAGAAATGACCCAAATCAACAAAATCATGAATGAAAGAGGAGACATCACAACCAACACCAAAGAAATACAAACAATTATAAGAACATATTATGAGCAACTCTATGCGAGCAAATTAGATAACCTGGAAGTAATGGATGCATTCCTAGAGATGTATCAACTACCAAAACTGAACCAGGAAGAAATAGAAAACCTGAACAGACCTATAACCACTAAGGAAATTGAAGCAGTCATCAAAAATCTCCCAAAACACAAAAGCCCAGGGCCAGATGGCTTCCCAGGGGAATTCTACCAAACATTTCAAGAAGAATTAATACCTATCCTTCTGAAACTGTTCCAAAAAATAGAAATGGAAGGAAAACTTCCAAACTCATTTTATGAGGCCAGCATTACCTTGATCCCAAAACCAGACAAAGACCCCATCAAAAAGGAGAATTACAGACCAATATCCCTGATGAACATGGATGCAAAAATTCTCACCAAAATACTAGCCAATAGGATCCAACAGTACATTAAAAGGATTATTCACCACGACCAAGTGGGATTTATCCCTGGGCTGCAAGGTTGGTTCAACATCCGCAAATCAATCAACGTGATACAATACATTAACAAAAGAAAGAACAAGAATCATATGATCCTCTCAAAAGATGCAGAAAAAGCATCTGACAAAGTACAGCACCCTTTCTTGATCAAAACTCTTCAGAGTATAGGGATAGAGGGTATATACCTCAATATCATAAAAGCCATCTATGAAAAACCTACAGCGAATATCATTCTCAATGGGGAAAAACTGAGAGCTTTCCCCCTAAGGTCAGGAACGCGGCAGGGATGTCCACTATCACCACTGCTATTCAACATAGTATTGGAAGTCCTAGCCACAGCAATCAGACAACAAAAAGAAATCAAAGGCATCCAAATTGGCAAAGAAGAAGTCAAACTCTCACTCTTTGCAGATGATATGATACTTTATGTGGAAAATCCCAAAGACTCCACCCCAAAACTGCTAGAACTCATACAGGAATTCAGTAAAGTGGCAGGATATAAAATCAATGCACAGAAGTCAGTGGCATTCCTATACACCAACAACAAGTCAGAAGAAAGAGAAATTAAGGAGTCGATCCCATTTACAATTGCACCCAAAACCCTAAGATACCTAGGAATAAATCTAACCAAAGAGGCAAAGGATCTGTACTCAGAAAACTATAAAATACTCATGAAAGAAATTGAGGAAGACACAAAGAAATGGAAAAACGTTCCATGCTCATGGATTGGAAGAACAAATATTGTGAAGATGTCAATCCTACCTAGAGCAATCTACACATTCAATGCAATCCCCATCAAAATACCATCCACTTTCTTCAAAGAAATGGAACAAATCATCCTAAAATTTGTATGGAACCAGAAAAGACCCCGCATAGCCAGAGCAATGTTGAAAAAGAAAAGCAAAGCTGGCGGCATCACAATTCCAGACTTCCAGCTCTACTACAAAGCTGTCATCATCAAGACAGTATGGTACTGGCACAAAAACAGACACATAGATCAATGGAACAGAATAGAGAGCCCAGAAATGGACCCTCAACTCTATGGTCAACTCATCTTTGACAAAGCAGGAAAGAATGTCCAATGGAAAAAAGACAGTCTCTTCAACAAATGGTGTTGGGAAAATTGGACAGCCACATGCAGAAGAATGAAACTGGACCATTTCCTTACACCACACACAAAAATAGACTCCAAATGGTTGAAAGACCTCAATGTGAGACAGGAGTCCATCAAAATCCTAAAGGAGAACACAGGCAGCAACCTCTTCGACCTCAGCTGCAGCAACTTCTTCCTAGAAACATCGCCAAAGACAAGGGAAGCAAGGGCAAAAATGAACTATTGGGACTTCATCAAGATAAAAAGCTTTTGCAAAGCAAAGGAAACAGTCAACAAAACCAAAAGACAACTGACAGAATGGGAGAAGATATTTGCAAATGACATATCAGATAAAGGGCTAGTATCCAAAATCTATAAAGAACTCATCAAACTCAACACCAAAAGAACAAAGAATCCAATCAAGAAATGGGCAGAAGACATGAACAGACATTTCTCCAAAGAAGACATCCAAATGGCCAACAGACACATGAAAAAGTGTTCAATATCGCTCGGCATCAGGGAAATCCAAATCAAAACCTCAACGAGATACCACCTCACACCAGTCAGAATGGCTAAAATTAACAAGTCAAGAAATGACAGATGTTGGCGGGGATGCGGAGAAAGGGGAACCCTCCTACACTGTTGGTGGGAATGCAAGCTGGTGCAGCCACTCTGGAAAACAGTATGGAGGTTCCTCAAAAAGTTGAAAATAGAGCTACCATATGATCCAGCAATTGCACTACTGGGTATTTACCCCAAAGATACAAAAGTAGGGACCCGTAAGGGTACGTGCACCCCGATGTTTATAGCAGCAATGTCCACAATAGCCAAACTGTGGAAAGAGCCAAGATGTCCATCAACAGATGAATGGATAAAGAAGAAGTGGTATGTATATACAATGGAATATTATGCAGCCATCAAAAAGAATGAGATCTTGCCATTTGCAATGACGTGGATGGAACTGGAGGGTATTATGCTGAGCGAAATAAGTCAAACAGAGAAAGGCATGTATCATATGACCTCACTGATATGAGGAATTCTTAATCTCAGGAAACAAACTGAGGGTTGCTGGAGTGGGGGGTGGGGTGGGAGGGATGGGGTGACTGGGTGATGGACACTGGGGAGGGTATGTGCTCTGGTAAGCGCTGTGAATTGTGCAAGACTGTTGAATCTCAGATCTGTACCTCTGAAACAAATAATGCAATATATGTTAAGAAAGAAAAAAAGAAGAAGAGGAATGTAGCAGGAGGGGAAGAATGAAGGGGGGGAAATTGGAGGGGGAGACAAACCATGAGAGACAATGGACTCTGAAAAACAAACTGAGGGTTCTAGAGGGGAGGGGGTTGGGAGGATGGGTTAGCCTGGTGATGGGTATTGAGGAGGGCATGTTCTGCATGGAGCACTGGGTGTTATGCACAAACAATGAATCATGGAACACTATATCTAAAACTAATGATGTAATGTATGGGGATTAACATAACAATAAAAAAATTAAAAAAAAAAAAGAATTCAATTGAGAAATAACATTAATTCAGCTCCTGCCACGCAGAAGGCCTCCTCTAGATATGCCTGAAAACGTAGACTGAAAAACTGAGTTCCTTACCATGGTCCTGTGTTTCAAGTATTATCTCTTCTGTTTTACAAATGAGAAAAAATAAGATTATGGAAGTTAACTTACTTAAAGTGAACAGCAGAGTCAAGCTTTGAAAATGTTGTGCCTGAATGAACAGAATATGGTACACTTGCATGTGCGTCTTTGTTTCTTATAGACCATACTGCCTCAAGGAACTGAACTTCAAAATGTAACAGGGACTTTTATATTTACATCCCTTATAAACTCCTTATCCTTTAAAGTACTCTGTTCAGGTTGCAAGACTGCTCTGAATAAGTGAGACACATCACGTTATACATGTAAATGAGGCAACGTGTGTGTGCGTGTGTGCGTGTGTGTGTGGGTGTGTGGGTGTGTGTGGGTGTGCGCTCACATACATTTATGCCCATCATAAATGTATGGGCATACATTTCCTGCATCACATAAATCAGTGCAGGAAATCAGAACAGTAGGAAAGTCAGTGTTTATTTAAATGATTTTAAAAAAAAGATGACTATCAATTCAAATTCTGCCTATTGTGCATATCCAGAACTCCAGATATTTTTAATACTTAAAGTCTTAATACTTATACTTTGTTTGAAATCTGTATAATATTTAAAGTGATATTCAGTCATAGGACATATTCTATCATCCTAAATAATGAAAAAAAGTCCTTTTGAATGCTTAGTATATGTAATTTACTATGTTAGTCACCTTAATATTGCTCAGAAAATAGAAAGATAAAATTTAAAAACCTACTATACAGATTTTCCAAATGAACCAAGGTGATTTGAGATCAGTAAACTATGTAATATAATTAAAAAAAAAAACACAATAAATTCAGGAATAAAATGGCAAGAGTCAAGAAGCAAAGAGGAGATTGTGGGATAATTATATTTAAAACCAAAACTAAAGAAAGTTACTATAATTAAGTAGAACTTTATCTCAATTCCTTAGCAAGTAAGGTAAAAAGAACAACATTCTATTTACACAGTTTTGAGAGATTAATTAAAGGCCAAATTTTCCTAAAGACTCTTTACAAAACCAAGGGGAAAAACATCTTTGTCATATGCCTGTCTTGCTTGGTACATTGCAAGATCTAAATTATTATCTTTCACATGGAAATGTTATTCTAACATCAAAAGTTTCCAAATGTGATTATTTTTAATATCCAGGGAAATATTGTCACTACACTCTACCATACACGCTATAAAACTTCAGGCAAATATTTAACATTAAGAACACATTGTCAAGTCTTGAACAAAGTCTCCAGTGTTCTTGTTGTCTATGTCAACGCCATGCTAATGGGAGCCTGTGCAGAGAGCATAGAATCAGGTGGAATTGTACATGGAGGTGAATTGCCTTAAATGCCCTGGATTTGTTCTAAGCAACAAAGATTAATTTCAATGCAAATCAAAACCTCAATATCACCTCACACCTGATAGGATAGCTACTATCAAAAAACAAACAAATAAATAAATAAGTAAGTAAGTAAGTAAATAAATAAATAAATAAATAAGAGATAACAAATGTTGGTGAGGATGAAGGAAATGGGACCTTATACATGGTTGGTGCAACCACTATAGAAAACAATATGCAGGCTTCTCAAAAAATTAAAAATAAAACTGCCATAAAACTCAGCAATCTCACTTCAGGGTGCAAATCCAAAGGAAATGAAATCAGTATCTTGAAGAAATCTGTGTTCCCATGTTCACTGCAGCATTATTCACAATAGCCAAGATATGGAGACAACCTAAATGTCCACTGATGGATGAAGGGATAAAGGAATAGTGATGTACTATATATACGTGAATATTATTCAGCTTTTAAAAAAAGGAGATTCTGGGGTGCCTGGGTGGCTCAGTTGGTTAAGTCTCTGCCTTAGGCTCAGGTCATGATCTCAGGGTGCTGGGATTGAGCCCCATGTTGGGCTCCCTGCTCAGCAGGGAGCCTATTTCTCCATCTGCCCTCCCTACTTCTCTCTCTCGTGCAAAAAATAAATAAATAAAATCTTTTTTTAAAAAACATTAAAAAGGAGATCCTGACATTTGCAACAACATGGATGATTCTGGAGGACATTATACTAAGTGAAATAAGCCAGACACAGAAAGAAAAATACTGCATATCTCCCATATATTTGGAATCTAAAAAAGTTGAATACACAGACACAGATATACCATGGTGGTTACCAGGGGCTGGAGGTGGGTGGGTTGGGATGGGGAGATATTGGTCCCAAGGAAGAAAGTTGCATTTACATAGGATGAATGTCTAGAGATCTAATGTACAGCATTAGGATTATAGCCAATAATATTGTATTGAATACTAGTAATTTGGTAAGAGAGTAGATTTCAGGTGTTCTCACCACACACACACACACACACACACACACACACACAAATGGTAACTATGTGAGGAGGATATGTTAATTAGCCTGACTATATTAATCATTTCACCATGTATATGTACATTAAAGCATCAGGTTATGCATCTTAAATATACTGAATACATTATTTACTTAATAAACGAACAAAGATTAATTTCAAGTTTCAGCATTCCACGCGAGGGCATGCTAGGAATGGACAGACTAAAAGTTTTAATTTGTAATTACCTAAAAACTGTCATATCCTTTTATTCTTTTTTTATATATAACACTAGTTTGAAACAATTCTAATTACATAAGTATTAAAATAGAAAATACTGAAAGTGCAAAAATTAAATAGTTCTTCCAGTAAATAGTTTTGTAAATTAGTTCTTTAGCTTACTATAAATATATTTTTAAAAATATCCTAGGGGCATCTGGGTGGCTCAGGCAGTTAAGCATCCAATTCTTGATTTGGGCTCAGGTCACCATCTCAGGGTTGTGAGATCGAGCCCTGTGTTGGGCTTCACGCTGGGTGTAGAGTCTGCTTAAGGTTCTATCTCTCTCCCTCTGCCCCTCGCCCTCTCTCCCTCTCTAAAATAACTAACTAAATAAATAGATAAGTAAATAAATAAACAATTATATTCTGGATTCAGTAGATGGAATTGAAAAACCGACTTGCTTCTGATCACCTCTTTGTCTTCGGGCAGGGAGTCGACCTCTCTAAATGCGAGACATTTCCTCTGTAAAATAGGAAAAATAAAAAACAGAAAACATTAAACAGTCTTGAGAAGTAAATGATACCTAGTAAGGACTCGTTAAATGTTAGCTTTATTTGGCCACATAAGCCATTGTTTTCATATGAAAAACTGTTCATCAGCTTTATAAGACTTAATTTATATAACTGCTTCCTCACAAAGGCATTGATGATTTGTTTTTTGCTTTGTTTTGTTTTGTTTTTACTTTTTTGTTGTTTTTATTAGGCACGACATTAATACACTGCATAACCTTCTAGAAGGGGTAGATGAGTATGACTGACTTATTTTTCATCAATCAGGAAAATGCTTCCTTAATCGATATTCTCCAAACCCTTTGACACATAGTAACGATTAACTCCAGAGACCCGCCTATCTCTTTGCATCAAACTGCACTGATATGGGTAATAGGCAACCCTTTTTTCCTTGCCCCCGTCACTGAACCTGTGGACGTGCGCCGTGGCCATGCCGGGGAGGACCAAGCGCACGGCCGTGACGCCGACCCCGGGCAGGATCTCGAACCACATCGCCGCGCGGTTGCCAGAAGCAAACCTCTGCCTTCCCGGCCCGGTAAAGGTGACCCGGCCTCGGCCCCCTTCCCTTGATGATTTTTAATTTTATCCATTTTGTACTTACATTTTACAATTAGCACGGTTGTAAATACTGACATTTTAATTTTCTCATTATTTTCCTGAGAAAAGAAGAAATTTGCTTGGACAAATGCATTTAAAATATTTATTGGCAAATTGCTTTTTGTAAGGAAAAAGTTGTGGTCGAATATTTGATTTTTCAACAAAATGCATGGTAGTAATAGGCCTTTAATATTTTTTCCTAGTAATAGACATGAAGATGTTAAATTTTTATTTGAACTCACATGTATTTCATAATTAATGAAGTGGAATAATTTTAAGCTCTTCCTTTCCTTTTTATTTTTAAATATCACATTAATAATGCATCTTCAATTAAAATAATCAACAGTTCACATGTTAATAGAGTAAAAATGATGAATATATCCTCATTTCACAAATACATCTATCCGGAGTTAATTAACTTTGCCTGTACAACATGACATTTTTATTTCAAATATATATAATTTCATAAGATATGGTATAGCATGGTATAATAATCAAATATTATAATTACAAAAACTAAATTTATGAAATTCATGTTCTACAACACTTTTTTCCCATAAATATGTAACATCAACTAGTTTCATATTCAGCTTATTATTTTTAATAGCTGCTTATTTTTACAACGTATTACTGTTCCATAATTTTACATTATTTTTCTTACAGAGGTTCAAGTTGCATAGAAACTGATAGAAATACAAGTAACTGCACATAGCAAAATAATCTACTCATGATGACTTACAACAGTACAATTACTTTTTGTCAGAAATCCAAAAGTGAAGAGCCCAAAGTTTTCGACAGAGAGTCTCTTTGATGTCATGGACTCTAGAAGCAGGTAATTCCTAACATTGGTACCAGGAGAAAGTAAAATACACCTGTAACGCTCACCGCACCCGGGGGAAGATACGGGTTCATCTACTTCATCTTTTGCCAGACTTCAAACGCCTCTCTCTTGGCACCAGTCTAAAAATGCTGGACTCATCACATACTAACAGGTTCGTCTTGTCACCTGGCTATTTGCTCAGTGGGCAACATCAGAAAGAAACCATTATGAACAGTGGGGTAAATGCTTTCCCTTGTAAAGTCTGGTTTTGGAGAGGGGGCTGATCAGGGTGGATAAGTCTAAAGTTATACTTCCAGTATGTAAAACTATTTCCTGGTGTTATACAACTTTATTACCTTGGGAAGATCATTGTAAACTTCCTGCCCTTTAACTGTTTTTTTGTAGTTGTTGGTCTGTTTCTTGTTTTTTTTTTTTTTTCTTTTTTTAAAAATAAACCTTACTCCTAATTTATTCCATATGAATTGCTGGGCCAAAAAAAAGTAATGAATTGGCTCATAATTGATTAGCTGAGAATCTGTCAGTTATAGCCCAGAGAGAAAACAGGAATCAAATATGAACCCAATGGATGTGCAATCCAAATATTAGAGTTGGCCATTTATTGCTTTTTTTATTGATGAAAAGAAGGGGAGAATTGAAAATGACACTTACCTGGACTCTTGAAGCACCAAAAGCCCCTATATTTTCATACAAGTTCTTATTTGCAGATTGCAGGTGGTTTTGTGGCTGTATCAGGAAGAAGAAATAGTAGCAATTGATGCTTAATCCATTTACCAGATTAGTATTTCTTCTGGAAATTATACTGACTGCTGCCCAGCAAGTGGATGACTTGTAAGATAGTTTGTAAGTTTACCATGTACTTTTTTAACAACTGATCTGTTTGCTTCCTAAAAATCAGCTGTATTTATTCCTAAAACTGTTGTGCCACTTGTACTTTTTACAATTATGTAATTTAATTAAGTTGTTAAATGATAATGGGAAAATAAAGTGATACTTTTTTGAAGACTAATGTGAATAATTTGGAAATGCTTGATAAGCATGACTCACCAAAAATATG
Source organism: Phoca vitulina (assembly GCF_004348235.1). NCBI lineage: Eukaryota > Metazoa > Chordata > Mammalia > Carnivora > Phocidae > Phoca > Phoca vitulina. The sequence goes on along the minus strand of NW_022589747.1, from coordinate 7,551,546 downwards.
GTCTAATTGTGAGCTATTGAACTATAACAAATCAGTTAAATAATATAAAAATTTAGTCAGATTCTTCACTCAAGTTATTTCAAAAGTCTCAGTAAGTTCTAGGTAGACTTTGTAAAACTTTTTTTTTTTTTTAAGAAAAGTATCAAACATTTGATACTACATTGTGATAAATAACATCAAAATACACAAAATGAAGTCTGCAAGAAATAGATGTAGAGATGCCCTGCAAATGGGGATATTCTATTTCTTTCATTCATTCTTCATTTATAAACTGGAACACTCTAAAGAGTATACATTTCTTCATCAATTCTTGGTTACCCATATCTCCTCATCAAGTACTTTGGTTAGTCTAATATAAAATTTTGAAAAGGAAAATCAAAATAAATGATAAATGAAAATCAAGATAAATTATTTACTCACATAAATAATGAACTGGTTAGCAAATATCCTCCAAATGGGAAAAAAAAATAGGGATGTGAGTGTACATGAACGTTTATGGAGTGTGTAGGTATGTGCACACCCATATATTTTAGATTTTTAGATATTCATATATATATATATATATTTTTTTTTTTTTTTTTTGCTGGAGAGAGACCTCTTTCATCCTATGCTACAATCCTTTCTATCCTTTAGTTTCTCCTTTAATTTATACTTTATCAGCCAATAACTGAAGTAATTATTATATGAAATAATGATACTTTGCAGGGGGATACTAATTTGAGATACACTTTCATCTACTTCTTGCAGACTTCAGTTTGTGTATTTTGTGTATCACAAAAATATTCATGCTTGCCAGTTTCATCTTTTTGATTGTATATATTATAAATAAATATAACAGTTGTCCCATTTAATATATTGAATTCTGTGTTATCTGAAACAAATATTATCTATGCATTTTTAAAACATTCCTACTGACCTTGTATTGCCTATCTAATACTTTATAATGTTTCTATTCTATTTTGTTTAAGGCATATTTCTTATAAACAGTGCATAGCTGGGTTTGGTTCTATTTTAATTCAATATAAAAATCTTTAATTTTTATAACGAATAACACAGAACATAGACACTAGATCTAGCACTCTAGTCATAAAAACAGGTTGAGATCTGCATTTTATTGCATAATAGTTGTTTTGTGGAATAAAATTAAAAAAAAATCTTGTAAACTATTTACACTTAGTAAGGCTGGAAACAGAATGCCCATAGACAGATGCACAGATGGGTCTAAGAAAGCTCAATGGGAAACAAAGGATCTGCATCTCAGTCCAAGAGGCCAGTGTGGTGCCTCTCCCCTCAGACAACAGGGAGAATCATTCCATGATTCCCTTTGTGTTCACTTCTTGTTCCTTATTTAAATTAGGAATAATGTTCCCATCAGAGCTAGATGGAAAGAAAGAAAAAAAGTAATAAGACAAAGAAACAGAGGAGAAAGAGGAAATAAGAGCTCCAAACATGAGTTAAACTATAATTAAACTATAATTTTTCAAGTACTTGAAAAATTTCTTTATCTGGGAAAATTCCAGGTGAAATTTCCCATTAACTGGGTCATTTGACCCAATTAAAATGACTTAATCAGTTTGCATCATGACTGTCATTTCTTTTCTTTTTTTAAAAATATTTTATTTGTTTATTTGCCAGAGAGAGACACAGTGGGAGAGGGAACACAAGTAGGGGGAGTGGGAGAGGGAGAAGCAGGCTTCCCACTGAGCATGGAGCCCGATGCAGGGCTCGATCCCAAGACCCCAGGATCGTGACCTGAGCCGAAGGCAGACACTTAATGACTGAGCCACCCAGGCATCCTCAGTTTTGAATTTAGAAAGGTGTTGCAGTAGGTTATCTGGGAGAGCCCTAGATCCCATGCCAAGTATCATCACAAGAGACACGCGTGGTAGACTCACAGGAAAGAGAAGAGGCCATGTGAGGGTGGAGGCTGAGACTTCAGTGGTGTAGACATAAACCAAAAGAGGCCAAAAGCTTCTGGGCACCTCACAAGCTAGAAGAGGCAAGGAACTTTCTCCTCCAGGTTTCCAGGGGAACTGTGGTCTGTTGATGCTCTGACTTCAGACTTCTGGCCCCCAAAGCCTTTTATGAAATCAAATACAAGAAAGAGAAGGAGCAGAGAACATGCAGGAACTTCCACTCCTGCCATGCCTCCTGCCCAACAGATGCTACCTGGACGTGCAAAGAACAATTACTGCCAAGGGCCCCAACAAAGAGTCCTTGCAAGTATGGAATTCTGAGATCACAGGGACAGAAGCCTTAATTTTAATTAAAAAAAATACTTCCTAAGGTCATTATTCTTTACAGGCCCTCAAATTTTAGGAATGGTAAATGAGCATTGGCTTCATCTAAACATCATCTGAGCTTTAAGCAAGTTCCAAATTTTTTTGCTGGTGGAGGGTCTTCCTTGATGTTGATGGCTGATGACTGATCAGAGTGGTGACCATGACAATTCTTATTTATTTATTTATTTATTTATTATTTATTTGAGAGAGAGTGAGAATTAGAGAGATCACAGAGTGAGAGGGAGAAGCAGACGCCCCGCTGAGCAGGGAGCCCGATGTGGGGCTTGATCCCAGGATCTTGAGATCATGACCTGAGCCGAAGGCAGATGCTTAACTGACTGAACCACCCAGGTGCCCCAGCCATGACAATTCTTAAAATAAGATGACAGTGACATTTCCTGCATTAATTGACTCTTCCTGTCATGAATGACTTCTTTCTAGAATGTGATGGTGTTTAATAACATGGTAACCACAGTAGAACTATGTTCAAAATTGGAGCCAATCCTCTCAAATCCTGCAGTTGCTTTGTCAAGAAAGTTGAGGTAACATTCTAAACTTCTTGTTGTCATTTTGACAATCTTCACAGCATCTTCAGCAGGAGTGGACTCCATCTCAAGAAATACTTTCTTTACTCACCCATAAGAAACAACTCCTCATCTGTTCAAGTTGTATCATGAGATGGCCGCAAGTCAGTCCCATCTTCAGGCTCCACTTCTAGTTCTAGTTCTCTTGCTATTTTCCACCACAGTTACATCCTCCATGGAAGTCTTGAACCCCTCAAAGTCATCCATGAGGGTTGGAATCAACTTCTTCCAAACTCTCGTGCAAGCCAGTATATTGACCTCTTCCCATGAATCACAAAGGTTCTTCATGGCATCCAGAATGGTGAATCCTTTCCAGAAGGCTTTCAGTGGCTTTGCCCAGATGCATCAGAGAAATCACTAATCTAGGGTAGCTAGAGCCTTATGAAATGTATTTCTTAAATAAGAAGACTTGAAAATCAAAATTACTCCTTAATCCATGAAATGCAGAATGGCTGTTGTGTCAGTATGCACAAAAACAACATTATTCTTGTGTATCTTCCTCAGAGATCTTGGGTGACCAGGTGCATTGTCCACAAGCAGTAATATTTTGAAAGGAATCTTCCCCCCCCGCAAGTAGTAAGTCTCAACAGTGGGCTTAAAATATTCAGTAAAACCATGTTGTAAATAGATGTGCTATCATCCAGCCTTTGTTGTCCCATTTATAGAACACAGAGTAAATTTAGCACAAACTTTAAGGGCCCTCGGATTTTCAGAATGGTAAATGACCATTGCTTCTACTGTAAGTTACCAGCTGTATTAGTCCTTAATGGGAGGGTCAGCCTGTCCTCTGAGGTTTTGGAGGCCAGCCTTGACTTCTCTCTAGCTATGAAAGTCCTGGCATGTTCTTTCAATAGAAGGGTGTTTCAATAACATTGAAAATCTGGCATTCAGTTCAGTGACCTTTACTAATTCTTTAGCTAGATCATCAGGATGACTTGCTGCAGCTTCTCCATCCACACCTGCTGCTTCATCTAGCATTTCTATGTTATGGACTCAGCTTATTTCCTTAAACCTTACGACCCAACCTCTGCTAACTTCAGACTTTTCTTCTGCAGCTTTCTCACCTCGCAGCCTTCATAGAACTGAAGGGAGTTAGGGCCATGCTCTGGATTAGGCTTTGGCTTAAGAGCATGATGTGGCTGGTTTGATCTTCTAAGGAGACCACTAAAACTTCCACCATATCTGCAGTAAGGCTCATTCATGTGTTCACTGGAATAGCACTTCTACTTTCCTTCCGTCGTTCCTTTGCATTCGCAATGTGGCTTAGTGTTTCAGGCAAGAGGGCCAACTTTCAGCCTGTCTTGGCTTTTGGCATGCCTTCCTCAGCTTAGTCACATCTAGCTCTTTTTTTTTTTTTTTTTAAAGATTTTATTTATTTATTTATTTGAGAGAGAATGAGAGACAGAGAGCACGAGAGGGCAGAGGGTCAGAGGGAGAAGCAGACCCCCCAGCTGAGCAGGGAGCCCGATGTGGGAATCGATCTCGGGACTCCAGGATCATGACCTGAGCCGAAGGCAGTTGCTTAATCAACTGAGCCACCCAGGCGCCCAGTCACGTCTAGCTCTTGATTAAAAGTGAAAAAAAAAAAAAAAAAAAGTGAGAGACCTATGGCTCTTCTTTCACTTGAACACATAAGAGGCTACTGAAGGGTTATGAATTGGCCTGATTTCAATGCTATTGTGTCTCCAGAAATAGGGACAGCTAAGGGGAGGGAGAGAGACAGGGAAGGGCCAGTCTGTGGAGCAGTCAGAACACACATATCATTGATCGATTAAGTTTGCCATCTTATATAAGCATGGTCTGCGGCACCCCGAAACAGTTATAATAGTAACATCAAAAATCACTGGTCACAGATCATCATAACAAATACAATAATAATGAAAACATTTGAAATATTGTTAGAATTACAGGGGTGCCTGGATGGCTCGGTCGTTAAGTGTCTGCCTTCTGCTCAGGTCATGATCCTAGGGTCCTGGGATCGAGCCCTGCATCGGGCTCCCTGCTCTGCGGGAAGCCTGCTTCTCCCTCTCCCACTCCCCCTGCTTGTGTTCCCTCTCTGGCTGTGTCTCTCTACTTCAAATAAATAAATAAAATCTTTACATATTGTTACAATTACCAAAATGTGACACAGAGACATGAATTGAGCAAATGCTGTTGGGAAAACGGTGCTGATAAATTTTCTTGAAGCAGGGTTTCCATAAACCTTCAATTTGTAAAAAATGCCATATCTGTGAAATGCCAAAAAATGAAATGAGGTATGCTGGCATATATAGTTGAAGGCTTTTTATGTTTTGAGAATTGTTTTCCCTAATATGAGAGATATTCTACATGCATAAAAGTGCCCACAATCCATATACACACTTTGAAGAATAATTATATTACTAGCATCATTATAGCCATCATCTAAAGAAAATGCTCTTAATGTGATACTAAAAATGAGTAAAAGTGGCTTCCAGTAGTTTGTGCTTAATTTATATAATATTAGAATTTTAAGTTACCATTTTTAATTTAAGAGAAAAGTAGCATTTTAAATGGCTCTTTCTGGAGGCTAAATTAATTCATCTCCATAAGCCTCAAAAGATGTATTTCATTTTGACAGTGTTTTTTTTAATTAATTAAAAAAACATTTATGTGAAATTTTTCCTATATTATCGTAATAGAAATGGAGAGTTTGTTCTGAGTTTTATTCCAAAAAACAATCGTTGTAAGAAAACTATTTAATTCAGTTTTTCAACTGCAAAAATAGATTAGACAAGACAATGATTAATTTAAATATAAGACATTACAAATATTTTTTCTGAGTACCTAGTAAGACCAATCTATAAATGAGTAACACAAATAGGCATTTAAAATGATGAATGGGTTATTTCACTATATAACACATAAATGCATTCATAAAATGTTGGCATTTACAAATGAGGAATGTTAAGAAATACTATTTCATTTGTATTTTAATAATCTAGAAAATATAAGCACATTTCTGCTTTCTCATCAAACTATAAGGTATTTAATATTGTATATCAATTTATACCATTTTTACTAGTTAATTAGCATGTAAAATAAATTACCCAATATTTAATTCCATGTATGCCACTTAAATATGCTCCTTTTACAGCACATTCTTCTGTGTTTTCTTGGGGTGTGTGGATGGGTTTCCATTTGTAGATATAGACTATGAGAGGAAGAAAAACTTAATCAGAACCTCCAGTTACAATTCCTTCACATGACGCCTACTGGAACTATTATATGCTTATCTATGACATTACCTTTAATCCACTTGATTTATTTTTGCTTTTGAACTTTTAATTTTGAAATAATTTTATTAGGGAAGATATGCAAATATAGTACAGAGCGTTCTTATATACTCTTTACCCACCTTCCCCTAACATATTAAAAAACAGTGTGGTATTTATCAAACATACACAATTTGCTCTCTTACAATATCTTCAACTAAACTATTCACAGCACTTGGATTTCACTGGGTTTTTCACTGATGTTTTACATTTCTGTTTGGGATCCAGTCAAAGAGCTTTATGTCCTCAGCCCCCACCCCCATCCATTTGTGATACTCTCTCAGTCTTTCTGTGACGTTCATGACCTTGGCACTTGGAAAAGTAAGGGTCAGAGAGTCTCTAGAATGTACCTCAGTTTGGGTTTACCTGATGTTGTCTCATGGCTAGAACTGAGTTATGAATTTTTGGTAAGAATAACACACAGAGGAAGTAACATAACTTATTCTTGGTCATATGAACCTTCCCGTGTGGTTAGGGTGGTGTCTTCCAGGTTTTCACTGTAAATTTAGTATTTTGCATTTTCGCTACTCTGTTGTCTGCCCTTCTCTTTTTTTTTTAATTTTTTTTATTTAAATTCAATTAGCTAACATATAGTACATCATTAGTTTCAGATGTAGTGTTCAATAATTTATCAGTTGCATATTATACCCAGTGCTCATCACATCATGTGCCCTCCTTAATGCCCATCACCCAGTAACCCCATCCCCCCACCCACTGGCCCTCCAGCAACCCTTAGTTTGTTTCCTATAGTTAGGAGTCTTTGATGCTTTTTCTCCCTCTTTGATGACTTCCCCTTCAATTTTCCCTCCCTTCCCTATGATCCTCTGTGCTATTTCTTATATTCCACATATGAGTGAAATCATATGGTAATTGTCTTTCTCTGATTGACTTATTTCACTCAGCATAATACCCTCCAGTTCCATCCATGTTGATGTAAATGGTAAATATTCATCCTTTCTGATGGCTGAGTAGTATTCCATTGTACATATACCACATCTTTTTCTTTATCCATTCATGTGTTGAAGGACATCTTGGCTCCTTCCACAGTTTGGCTATTGTAATATTGTTGCTATGAACACCGGGGTGCAGGTGCCCCTTCTTTTCACTACATTTGTATCTTTGGGGTAAATATCTAGTAATGCAATTGCTGGGTCATAAGGTAGCTCTATTTTTAACATCTTGAAGAACCTCCATACTGTTTTCCAAAGTGGCTGTACCAGCTTGCATTCCCACCAACAGTGTAAGAGGGCTTCCCTTTCTCCACATCTTCGCCAACATTTGTTGTTTCATATCTTGTTAATTCTAGCCATTCTGACTGGTGTAAGGTGGTATCTCATTGTGGTTTTGATTTGTATTTCCCTGATGCCAAATGATGTGGAGCATTTTTTCACGTGTCTGTTAGCCATTTGTGTGTCTTCTTTGGAGAAATGTCTGTTCATGTCTTCTGCTCATTTCTTGACTGGATTCTTTGTTTTTTGGGTGTTGAGTTTGATAAGTTCTTTATAGATCTTGGATACTAGCCCTTTATCTGATATGTCATTTGCAAATATCTTCTCCCATTCTGCAGATTGCCGTTTAGTTTTGTTGACTGTTTTCCTTTGCTGTGCAGAGGTTTTTTATCTTGATGAAGTCCCAATAGTTCATTTTTGCTTTTGTTTCCCTTGCCTTTGGACTCGTGCCTAGCAAGAAGTTGCTGTGGCCAAGGTCGAAGAGGTTGCTGCCTGTGTTCTTCTCTAGGATTTTGTTGGATTCCTGTTCCTGTCCAGCCCTTTCTGGAGGAGAGGGATATCACAGAATTTGTGGACACATGCTAGAACCTCCACAGTAATTAAAAAAATATGTACAGAAGATAATTTAGGTCCATGCTACCATGGTGTCTCTTCAATTTTCACCCCTGACTTTGCCATTTCTCCAGGGATCTTACCTGAAACAATAATCTCTATGGTGTTCTAAGGGTGATTTTCTATTCCTATCATTCCTTCTATAATTATTGTTTGAAATGCCACTATAAGGAAGATTTATCTCTTTTTCTCCACTTACAAGTCATTCCATCATTTATTTAAATCAGTGTAGTCTCATAAAAATTTACTGTATTCTTTGTGTTAAAACTCAGTAGTATCATAATTTATTTTGTTTCTAAAAATTTTCCAGCTTCTGCCATTGGGAGCTCTTTCAGGTATGTTCCTCTGTCCTCTGGACAAGCATGAGTCTGCTCATTTTTTTTTTCCCCCCTTTCAATCTCTCAAGCACTTCCTTTCTTATTTCTGGCTCCTGTCTTACCTTGCATTTTTTTTTTCTGTCCTGCACTGGAATCAGTCATTTCTCCAAGAAACTGGCAATTTTGACTATGTAAGAATTGTAATTGTAATAGAAGCTGCTGTTAGGGTATATCAAGACAAAACAAAACATAGCTATAGGTTCATAGAAAAATAAACAAAAAGAAAAAAAAAAATTAAACAATCGGCTCCTGGAGAATAGAGTATAAAAGAAGCCTGTGGAGAAAAAGAACTATTTTTCTTCATCCTTTCCCTTCTCTGCCTCTTTCTTAATAATTAATTTCTATTTGAACTTCACTATGGTCTGATGTCATACTCTATGAGATTTCAATCTTTGTACATTTGTTGAGATTTACTTTATTTTCTAGTCTCTATCTATCCTGGAGGACAGCACAGCGTTCCTTAATATCAATTAGTCTGGTTTTTATTTTTATTTATTTATTTATTTATTTATTTATTTATTTATAAAGATTTTATTTATTCATTTGAGACACAGAGATACAGAGAGAGAGAGAGCATGAGCAGGGGGGAGACAGAGGGAGAGGGAGAAGCAGGCTCCCTGCTGAGCAGAAAGCCCAATGCGGGGCTCGATCCCAGGACCCTGGAATCATGACCTGAGCTGAAGGCAGACATCTAACCATCTGAGCCACCCAGGCGCCCCTAGTCTGGTTTTTAAACCAAGTTTTATAAAGTATTCAGTAACTTTGAAATTGCTATTGAATTGAACTATTTGATATTGAAAGAGACATATGAAAATCCCCTAATTTGATTAGACACTTTTTAAAAATCTTTCTAATTTTGCATATTATTCCTTTATACTGTGAAATTTTTATGAGGTACACACAAAATTTAAAATTGTTATATCTTCCTAGTGATCCTTTATGATGATGCTAATGTTCATTTTTATCTATAATATATGTAATTTTTTAAATTTAACATCTTTTTGTTTGATATTACTGTAGTATGGTGTTTCCAGCATTTTTTGGAAGGAAGGTGGTTTGTGTTTTTCTGACATAAATATTTTCATTCTTTTACCTCTATCATCCTTATATCCTTAAATTTTAACATATTTTTAAAGAAGCATATAGCTTTTTTATCCATTATGACAATCTGTTTTACAGTACATTTATTTTAATTTAAAAATTGATACCTTTGACTTTATCTTTTTTAAAGATTTATTTATTTATTTGAGAGAGAGAGTGCACATGCATACATGTGTGTGTGGGGGGGGCAGAGGGAGAGGGAGGGAGAGAATCTTCAAGCAGACTCCCAGCTGAGTACAGAGCTTGACCCGGGGCTCAATCCCACCACCCATGAGATCAGGACCTGAGCCAAACCAAGAGTCAGATGCTTAACTAACTGAGCCATCCAGGCACCCCTCATCCATTGAATTCTTAATTCATTTATTCTACCTCACATTTTTCAATTCTCATTTCGTTGTTCTCTTTATTTCCATCTGCCTAAATTCTCAATTGTATCTTCAGTTTCCTCAACGTAGTAAAAAGTTATTCAAAGGCCATGCTTGGCAATGCTTATCTGGATCCCCTGTAGATTTGTTCCTATTTTCTATTATTATTCTTATTTGCATATTATATTGTCTTGTCTATGTCAATCTTTGGTTACATATTATTTTTGCTGGATAATGACTGAAAGTATTAAATACAATTTGCATCATAAAGCCGTGGTGTTTTCCCTCAGAAAGGGAAAACACCTTTTGATGGGTGATCAGGAGCTCTGGCAAACACAGATCATGTTAATACAATGAAGAAAGGAGATATTTTTACTATTTCCCTATACAAGCACATCTGGTTCATCTGTGGCCTAACCGTGAGCCCCAGGTATGGGGTGGACTCACAGATCTCTCTGCAGCAAACCCTGAACTCCAGTGTGCTGTCCTACCCTTGTGAGTTTGTTCAGAGTTCTGATATGCTTCTCAGCAACTACACCTGAGATCGGCATTTGCATGGGGGCAGAGCTGCCCGAATAACAGCCCTGTGTATTGTCCAATAGATTGTCTTCTGTTGCATTTTGTACAGTCTTTTTGAACTCATTTGAAATCTCATTTGAAAGATTGGACCAGGGTCACCTGGGTGGCTCAGTCAGTTAAGCATCTGTCTTCTGCTCAGGAGTCCCAGGATCAGGCCCCTTGTCGGGCTCTCTGCTCAGCAGGGAGTCTGCTTCTGTCTCTCCCTCTGCTCCTCCCCCGTCACGTGTTCTCACTCACTCACTCTCTCTCTCAAATAAATATATAAAATCTTAAAAAAAAAAACAAAACAAAGAAAGAAAGACTGGACCGCATAGTTGACTGTTGTTGGAAGTAAATCTATTAGACCAAGCTACATTGGTTTCCATCATGAGGTAAAGCAATTTGTTGGCCTTTTCCTTTAAGTGGAAATCTTAGAGCCATTGTATCAATTATTCCTAAATAGTGGTGTGAAAATTATAATATATTCATTATTGAATGTAATGGATTGATCTGAGTCAGCTGTCCCCTCCTCCCACCCCAGCGCTCAACAATGAAGTATGTTTCATGTCCTGTGGAATGGCAAACTCCTGACATAAACTAATATGTCTATGTCTTGAAAGGAATACTACAGATTGCCATATCCTTTCATCTTTGTTTATTTTCTAAGAATTCAGATGTGGTTCAAACTCAGATGTGCTCCCTCTGCTTTTGTTACAAAGATGTCAAAATAGATCGCTGACTGACCTTTAGTCCTTTTGAAGCAAATTAAACTTTCTTCTCTGCCGCTTAGAAGCTGTAGCAAGCGTGCGGCCAGAGAGTAGCCAGAGGCTATCACGGCTTTTCTAATTTAGAGACTGATTATAAAATGACCAAGAGTTAGATTTCTGGCTACCTTGCTACACTTCTGTTTTGCTTCTAACACACAGAAGTTAAAACCGGTTCTTTCTTATCCAAGTATGATCTGCACAGTGTCTTTCAATGCTATTCTTTAAATATTTCCATTGTTCACTTTGCTTGCGGATATTACATTTCAAGCAATTCTAGGCCTCCAAAAGGAAGTAGTATTTGCTAACCTGAAACAAACATTTCTTCTCAATGTATTTTAAGGTCTAAGTATCTTGGTTATTAACTGTCTCTGGGACATGTTTTTCCTCTTAAGTTTATCAATACGGAAATGCACTGAAATGAGCTTAAATTGGTGATTTTATATCTAAAGTATATGCTGCAGTGTGATCTAAATGAAAGATTCAGAATTCATCTCTAAATCATGCTAGTCTTCCAGAATACTTAAAAATAAATTGGTAACACATCCTTATACTTCTTTCATTTCAGTCAAATAAAGTCTTAACCAACCAAGCTGCAAGCTTGTCTGGTGAATGTTATCTAAACTATCATGTAGCTAAACTTTTAATAGCACAGTAACACAGTTTGTAAATACTTGGTAATATGTAAAAATAAGAAGTAACATATATTCTGTGTCATTATTTCTAAAAATCAAATTATTCATTTGTTTCTATTTTGGTAGAATGGTAAATAAAACCAGGATCTCTATGCAGAAAATAGAGCCTCCAGTATAAATATGCGATTAAACTATATAAATTTGAGGTACAAATGAGATAAATTTTCTTCCTTTTCTGAAGCAATTATTATTTATTATGTGTCATTTCTTTCTCAAAAATATACCTCGAATCTTGCTCTTCTTTCAAGCTGCACTGACATCCCCTTAGTCTGGGTCACAGCCATTTCTAGATTACCTCAATAGCCCCCTAAATCTTCACCCTGATTCTTCTGTTGGCTTCCTCAGCCAATCAGTCCGCAAACAGATGTCCAAGTGATTTTTTATAAAAATAAATCAAATTAAGCCATTATCTGATTCTAACTCTGCAATATATAAGGGACTTGTGCTGCTTTGGTCTGCACAACATCCCTCTTGAGCCCTGATATCTGCCTCTATCATCAGCTTATTGTGCTCACTTCCAGGCTTCCTTCTGCACAGTGACTACTTTGCAGCAAATAAAAATAATGGTCACGTCTATTGTCTTTAAAATACTGTTCCAGAGTCATAAGCATGCTTGTAGAAAGAAAGCAGTGAGAGTGGAAGAAGTCTATGAAAAAGATGGTTTGGTAAAACACACACACACACACACACACCTTTAAATGAGAGCATATTCTTAAAGGAGAAAAGTTTAATCAAAATTAAACTCAAAAGAGTCCCTGAGCTCCTGTGCCATGTTGTCTAGGCTTTTAGAGTGTAATTCTTCTTTGGTTAATTTAAATTAATTACGTAACAATAAAAGGAGTCAACAGTTACTGAGTTTTCACTCCGTGCCAGGCTTTGCTACAAATGCCGTGTGTGTATCCACTCATTTTATCCTCTCACCAATCCTAGGAGAAGGACTTGTGCTTCTTATTTCTCTAGAGTCTCTCGGTTTTGAGACCATCTTTCTGTATTCTGTGCTTTGATAGTGGTGCCGGAATTTTGCAAACTACGTTTCCCACACTCCCGTACCTGGTCACTTTTTGCTGGGTCCTGTCAATGAGAGTCCTGGGGCATAGATGGTTCCCGAGGCTACTCATCTCCAGGTCACTTTAGAATTGACTTCTTGACTTTTCAGCCTTCAATAATCATGTAAGAAATTTTTTGTGTTAGGTTTCCAAAGCTTGAGATACTTCGACTGGCTTCTGTTAACTGTAACCTGATTGTTGCGGTATTATCCTCATTTCCCTTTTACTAATGAGGAAATTTTAGCACAAGGGGTAAATGGTTTGCCCAGGCTCATAAAACTGGCAACTGGTGGAGTGAGGACTAAGACCCAGGGAGTGTAGCTTCAGAGTTAGTTTTCCTAAGTCTAAAGCATACCACAATTTTATAGTATATTTATTACCATACTACAGAGCCTCTTAATACATGGATAATGTAAGAAACAGTACGAATAGTATACATAAAATTATACATACGAATTTCTTCTCATCTGCAGCAATAAGAATGAAGTTTTTGAAGACTAGAGGTCAGAAAATAAGGATGACACATATTTTAGGTAAAAGATTCAGTTTATAAAACAGTATTTATGGTGAGATCATAATATTGTTAAAAGAAAAATATAACATGCTCATGCATAAAAGGGGATTGTGGTGGGTGGTGAATGGGTGGTGAAAATGGACAGTAATTACAATTTCACAATTTTAAGTCTCCTTGAATTATGAGGTAATGAAAGCACGTTTTGTGGTTGAGACGAGCATAATTCAGGTTGGCATGATTTCAATTTTTTTTCTTTCGTTTTTAATCTAGTGTCTGATCTTTTTGTGTTTTCTAAAATGTTCAGTCTATTAAATGTCTAACAAAGGGACAATAATGTTTAACATGATTTCACAAGAATTTTATAACAGAAATCCTGAATTTTATAATTGCTAAAAAAGCAGGACCTAAAACTGTATACAAGGTTCTCAATTGGGTAAAATGTAGAGAACATTTAAAAATATTTAAAAATATTAATAATGGTGAGGCGCCTGGGTGGCTCAGTTGTTAAGTGTCTGCCTTCGGCTCAGGTCATGGTCCCAGGGTCCTGGGATCGAGCCCCGCATCGGGCTCCCTGCTCAGTGGGGAGCCTCCTTCTCCCTCTCCCACTCCCCCTGCTTGTGTTCCCTCTCTTGCTGTGTCTCTCTCTGTCAAATAAATAAATAAAATCTTTAAAAAATAATATTAATAATGGAATGTCATTGGAGGGACCATGATGAGCTATTTAAAAATATTTTATATTTTATATTTGTCTCTACTATGTATTATTCTGGTGAAAAATGAAAACTTCTTAATGCTCTATAGTAATTTTCAAATTATTTTAGTAATTTCAATTCTTTTTTTTTAAGATTGTATTTATTTCTTTGAGAGAGAGAGCACACGCATGAGTGAGCATGAGCAGGGGAGAGGGGCGGAGGGAGAGGCAGAAGCAGACTCACCGCTGAGCAGGGAGCCTGATGCGGGGCTGATCCCAGGACCCTGAGATCATGACCTGAGCAGAAGGCAGACGTTTAACTGACTGAGCCACCCAGGCGCCCCTTCAATTGCAATTCTTTTAAAGCAATTCCTATTTTATTTAATAATTACTCTTTTAAGAAAAAAGTTCCGAATATTTTCCTCCAAATATGTTTTTAGTGCAGGACACCAGAAATCACATTTTAGTGATAGTGTTTACCCATGCATACTTGGACTTTTTTAACAAATATTTATTTATTTATTTATTTGAGAGAGAGAGCGAGAGAGATGGTGCACATGCCCGCAGGTGTGAGTTGGGGGGGATGGGCAGAGGGAGACACTACTGGGGAGCACAGAGGTGGGGCTCGATCCCCCACCCCCCCACCCCCTGAAATCAGGACCTGAGCCAAAGGCAAATTTGGGACGCTTAACGGCCTGAACCACCCAGGCGCCCCCATACTTGGCCTTTTTAAATAATATTCTGCTAATTTCTTGCTTTTTGCCACCACCACTTTTAGGCATAAAAGTAGGTTGCAAATTGTGTCACTGAAGGCAATTTCAGAAGAACAATGTGCAGAGGCACCAGACTCCTACAGACCCATCAGAGCAAGAGGATGCCTCACGTTACCCTCCAAATCCCACTGTGCTGACAGCAAAAACTGCCATGAGGGCGAGTGGATCTCCTGTCTTGCTTCCTCTCTGCATCATGAGCTCACACAGAAATAATATGGGATCTTCATCATCTGTGTCATACCAGCCTCTCAGCGAGGGCTTAGAGCCCTAGGTGAGGATGTATTCGTGCATGAATGAATGATAAGTAAACAGAAGGACTTTCAGGTAAAAAGCATAAGGCTCCTAGGTGAATAAATACATGAAAGGACACTTCCAGAAAGAATGAATTAATGAATGCTTTCCAACCCCTGTGATTTCCTATGATGACCTGTCTCCTTGTAGAGACAGCATTTGTCTTCGACACAAAGCCCTGACTATAAGGGTTACTCAGCCCCCTACAGGTCCCATAGCCTCAGACAATGTCTTTATCTCTGAATTGTGTTATTTTCCTCAGGTTTTCCAGATTACTCCAAATTAGACAACAAATTCAGAAGCCCTTAGCAAAAAAACTATATCAAAAATTAGGTAATGGGGAAATTTATTTACATGTTAAGGCAGTTATTTTTATTACAAGTAAGAGAACCTACAACGGACCAAGCATTCAGAGATCACACCTTCTAAAATAACAATATTTATAATAATATTTATAATATTTATAATAACAAGTTATGCTTCTAGAGCCTAATGTGCTACATTTTAATTATAAAGCTCATCAAATAACTTCAGTCTGTGTCCTGTAACTACAGCATATTTCTGGAAAGAAATGACTTCATGAACATGTTGTCATGTTGTATGTCCTTTGCAGAAGTGAAAAAAAAAAAGATAAATGCACACATGAATTGTTGTCTATAAACTAAGCAGCGGAGAACAAAATAGAAAGGGAGTTGAAAGCAGCAGGGTAGAACAGTAGTATTTTCTAGAGAAATCTTATGCACATGAAGTGTAATAATGTTTCTTTCAATTAATTACAGCTTAAATATCAAAACATGCTTCATTAGGTTAACCATAAAATTAAAAAACAAATCCTACACCATGACAGAATTAGACTAAAATATCTTAAAGTTGAGGTGAATTTATGTAATTCATGAAGGTAATATTAAGCATACTTGAGTTAGTGCCACCTCAAAAAGACAGTAAATCATCACCATGTTAGCAAATCAGCTAATTTTTTATGTAATGATCAAGCTAATTCAAATTTTAGTGCTAATTACCATTATAGCTATTGTCTCTAGGAAGTTTCTTAATAATTTTAAATAAGCTTCCACTTGCTATTAACTAGAAAAACAAAGCTTACAGAATCAGAGAATTAGGGGCGCCTGGGTGGCTCAGTTGGTTAAGCAACTGCCTTCGGCTCAGGTCATGATCCTGGAGTCCCTGGATCGAGTACCGCATGGGGCTCCCTGCTCAGCAGGGGGTCTGCTTCTCCCTCTGACCCACTTCCCTCTCGTGCTCTCTCTCTCTCATTCTCTCTCTCAAATAAATAAATAAAATCTTTAAAAAAAAAAGAATCAGAGAATTATACAAGTAATACATTAATATAACTAAAGTTTATTTGCCCAGTGAAATTTTACACAGGTCCCGACAAATTTTAAATGTGAAGCCACCTTAGAAATGAACCGTTCTAATCTGTTCATTTTTCAGGGAATAAAGGAAGAAGCGGGACATGCATACTCAAGATCACACGGCTAGAATGTGGCAAAGCTGAAACAAAATCATGGGTCTCTTTACCCTTCTTTTGAAAACAAATCTGCTGGAAACAAATTGAGGGTATGCTTTGCTCTGTATTCCTGTGTGTGTATGTGTGTGTTCTTCTGACACCAGATGGCTCTTATATTTGGCCAGAGCCATATAGATGTCAGAGGCAAAGCAGAGAACAAAGTAAATCATTTTTTAGTAATAATAAAAGTGAAATTTGGTTGATCCCTCAGACTCTGGGTCCAAACAATCCACACCTCTCCTTTTCAATGCTCAACATTCCCACCAGGAAAAGGGCATGTGCAGTAGAGCTCCGACTGTCATCTTCCTCATTTAAAAAGCATGGTGGAGGTGCGCCTGGGTGGCTCAGTCGGTTAAGCGTCTGCCTTCGGCTGAGATCATGATCCCAGGGGCCTGGGATCGAGCCCCGCATCGGGCTCCCTGCTCAGCGGGAAGCCTGCTTCTCCCTCTCCCTCTGCCTGCCACTCTGCCTACTTGAGCTCTCTATCTCCCTGTCAAATAAATAAATAAAATCTTTAAAAATAAATAAATAAGTAAATAGCATGGACATTTGCATGTGCACTGTAAATATAATATTAAAATTTTAATTTGGAAATTTCAAAAAGAAAAAAGAAATATCATACCACAATAACATATTCATTCATCTTTTCAACACCACTTTTTTCGATTCTGTCAACAATTTTCCCTTTCGTGTTTTACTAAATTCAATAGTTCCGTACGTTAAAATTTGGACTCATTCATTTTGCTTAATATCTTCCACACTTTCACTTAGTCTTCTATTAGCATCTTAATTTTTGAAAATAAATAGCCAATTTAACTACTTACTATTTTGTTAAAGTTGGGTTGTTTCCAAATGACCTTTGCTGTTAATTTATTTATGTATTTTCTCATGATAAATTTCTCAAAGCTGCACTTTTGTGAAGGGAAGTGAACTTTATTACAAGCGTTAAAATGTATTTCACATCTTTTTTTAAAGATTTTATTTACTTATTTGAGAGAGAGAGAGAGAGAGAGAATGAGCAGGGGAGGGGCAGAGTGAAAGGGAGAAGCAGGCTCCCTACTGAGCAGGGACCCTGATGCGGGGCTCAATCCCAGGACCCCAGGATCATGACATGAGCTGAAGGCAGATGCTTAACTGACTGAGCCACCCAGGTGCCCCTGTATTTCGTGTCTTTACACAAAGTGTTCTGCCAGTTTTTATTGGCACAAGTAATTTATAAATGTAATATGTAGCTCATGAATTGTAATTACTGTATCTTATAGAATTAGATATTTAATACTTATAACAACTTTTACTAATATATAGAAATAACGGCATCTTATTTTTATTCACTTTATTATTCAATACTAGTTTCCAATAACCTTAAACTAGAAAATAGATATTAAGATATCGGGAGAATATAATAAAATGTTTCCTTAACAAGTTAGAGACATTTGATAAGATTCTCCCAAATTTCTACTAACATATCTATGATAGCAGACAAAAATAAGAAAACTGACAACAGTGAAGTAAATGTACGCAGTCAATCTCTTCTCAAAATCAGGAGAAATGTCTTCTTATAAAAGACTGATGTTGCTCCCATTAGAAATACACTTTGTAGTGAAACGAATTTCTCTCTTTGACATAGAAAGGCAGGAGAAAAAAAAATCCCTCTTTTAAAGTGTTATTTATTATATATCTATTGGAAGCATAAGATATATGCATAAAGCTCCACAGAGCAAAAAATGTACATATTAATGTGCTGATAGGAGGTGGACATTGTGTAACTCCCACAGAAAATGGGAGATCCTCACATCAAGAACCTTGTAACACCCCTTATGCATCTGATATCATTAAGTGTCTCAGCTTGAAAGGAACCACTAAGGTGATTTTAAATAATATGGTTCAAATTAGCCTGCTTTTAAAACTTTATCCTATCAAACAGCTTTGGTACCAATTGTTTATTTTGTCGTGAATTATTTCCACCAGTTTAATCTATGCCATTGCATGTAACTGTATATTTTATGTTTTATTGGTGGCTTATTTTATTTTATTGTACTTATATAACCATAATGTATTTTTTTCCTTTTAACCTTGATCTCCATTTAGTGTTTCTGAATTTTTGATATTATGAGTAAAGACAACATTGACATAGCAATAATGTACGTCTCTTTCTGCACATGAGCATTTCTTTCCTTTGTGGTAGATAACTAGAGTGGAATTACTGGGTGACAGAGAATGCATATATTGGACCTGATTTCCAAAGCGATCATATAAATTTACACTCCAGTCAGCCATGCATGATCATGTCTATTGCTCCAAATCTCTATCAGTATGTGGTAGTATCAGAAGGTTTATTGCTAATTTTAGCTATTCTGATGGGTGTGTAGTGGTACCTTATTTTGGTTATTCATAATAAATAATGATGCTTAGCTGCTTTTCAAATATTTATTGGATACTTGGATATGTATTAAATGATTATATTGGTACATAAGAAAGGACCCAAACTTTAGTGGCTTAAAAAAAACAAGCATTTATTATCTCATAGTTTCTTTGGGTCCGAAATCTGGATGCAGCTTAGCCCGTATGTCTGTTGGGTCTCTCAAGAACCGTACGCGTGATGGAAGTTACAGTCTCTTTTATAACCTGACCTTGGAAATGATTTCTCATCACTTTTGCTGTGTTCTATTGGTCAGAACAAACATTTTGGTCTAGCTGTCTCTCAAGAGGAAGGGATCACACTGGGTGTGAACACCAGGAGGTAGGAATCATGGAAGCCATCTTACAAGCTGCCTACTGCCCATCTCCTTTTTGTAAAGTGCCTGCCTGTGTCATGACATGTTTTTTTGCATTGCTTTTTTTTTTTAATCTGATTTATAAGAATGATTTATTCTGGAAATAGCCTTACCATTATTGGGTACAGATATAGTCTCTCATTATGAAGAGAGCTTTTCATTCTGGTATCTTTACTTAGATGAAAGATATTAATTTTAATGTAGTTTATTTTAATCAATTTTCATTAATGATTAATACTTTTCTGTTAAGATATCTTTCTTACCCTGAGTGACATAGATTTTATTTTTTACTACCTCTTAGAAGCACTGTTGTTTTAAATTTTATCTTTTGTAAGTTAAGACTTAAAATCATCCTGGATTGTTTTCTTGCATATGAAATCAAATAGAGGTCTTGATTGTTTTTAAAATGGATTCTTTTTCTTCTGCTAAAGAAAACCCTTAAGGGGCACCTGGGTGGCTCAGTCGGTTAAGTGTCCGACTCTTGGTTTCAGTTCAGGTCATGATCTCAGGGTCCTGGGATCGAGCACCATATCAGGCTCTGTGCTCCATGGGGAGTCTGCTTGAGATTCTCTCTCCCTCTCCCCGTGCCCCTCCCCCTGCTTCCTCTCTCTCTCTCTCTCTCAAATAATAAATAAATCTTTAAAAAAAAAGAAAACCCATAAGTACTCTCTTAACACAGAATTTCTGGTCATAACATCATTATTTTTATTCCTTTCAGCTTCATTTTTATTTTTTAATTAAATTTTTTCAACTTCATTTTAATAATACATTTGTACTTGATACAGAATACCGGGTTTGCAAGTATTTCCATTCAGATTTATGGTGGCATACCATTGTTGTCTTCTGCTTCTGTTTTGTTTTGTTTTGTTTTGTTTCTTTTTTGGTTTTGGTTTTGGTCTGCTTTTTTGTGAGACATCAGCTATCTTTTGAAGGTAATCTTCTACCTCTGAATGCTGCTAAGGTTTTTTCTGTGATATTTGGGTTTTAGCTTTATTATTATTATTGTTATTGTTAATGTTATGTGGCCAGATGTGGGTTTTTTGGTTTAGTTTGTATGTGATTCATAGTGTGTCTTTTATCTTGGCTTGATGTCTTTTGTAAATTTGGGGAAATCCTCAGCTATTATATTTTCAAATATTATCTCTGCAGTATTCTCTCCTTTCCTGCTGAGATTCCACCACAAACATTTTCCCTGTATCAACTCTGTTTTTAATTTTCTAGCTTACATTTTGCATCTTGTATTTCTCTTGTATTTCACATAGAGCATTATCTCTACGTTTCATTCATTGATAGTATAATGTCTTCCTTATTTGTATGTCTAAGCAGCTGTTAAACACTTCCACTGAATCTTTAACTAGTTCTTTTAATTTTCTAATGTATGCATGTATTTATTTATTTATTTTTGTTTTTAAGAGAGAATACACATCCATGAGGGGGCGTTGAGGAGCAGAGGGAGAGGGAGAGAATCTTAAGCAGACTTCATGTTCAGCATGGAGCGCAACTTGGGGCTCGATCTCACAACACTGAGATCATGACCTGAGCTGAAATCAAGAGTTGGACGCTTAACCGACTGAGCCACCCAGGCACCCCATTTTCTATTTTAGAATTTCTTTTTTTCCAGTACTCTTCTAAAAGTCTTAAAGTTTTTCCTTTAATTTTCTTTCAGATTTTAAACTTAGCTATTTGAAATTCTGAATTTGGAAACTTCAGTATCTGGATTTTTTGGCTCTATTTCTATTATTTAGTTAGTTTTTTTTTTTTTTTTTTTTTCCTATTATTCAGTTATAAATTCTTCCCCCTCGTGTGCTTGGCCTGTTTCCACCTCACGGCAGGTATTGTACATGAATTTATAGAGAAAACTTGAAGACGAGGGTATTTTTACCATTCCTCAGAGAGCTTGTTTGGGGCTTTTTGTTTGTTGGTTGGTTTGTTTTTGCTTCTTGGACACAGCTAGGGGTAATTATAATCCCACATCATCTCAACCCAAAATGGGACTTCCAAGCCAGTGCTCCTGGGAAGAGCAGTCTATTTCTGGCTAATACTTATCTACTATATAGCCTCAGCATCTCACCCCGGATAACACAGGGTCCTCTCAAATGGCTGTGTCTTCAATATGTGGTTGTCTGTCTGACAAGGCTTCCAAACCTGCTCAGCTTCTCAGCTTCTAAGTTCCTTGTTAAATCAACAGATGCCCCTTTGGGATAAATGATTCCAAATGTCCAGTTCATCTCTGTAGTTTCCTTTCCTGGACTTGACTGTGTGATTCTTTGCTTCCTTTTAGTTCTCTGATGATTCAAGAGCAGTTATTTATTTGTTTTTGCCATTTAAGGTTTTTCCTGAAGGCGTTGTAGGTCTGAATTACTTAATCTTCCATTACCAAAAGGGAAACTCACAGTATGACACTGTGCATACATAAGAAGTATGTGAATCGCTCTCCGTCATCATAAACCCAGTGTTACTGAAAAGCCAAAGTCTTCTTCCTAGCACTTCTAACTTCTCTACCCTTTACTGATGTGTTCACTTGGTATGAATCTCCCTAGACCCATTCCAAAGGGTTGATATATGTATCCTTGTTAAATATTAAAATCTGAACTTGCTTTACATAAATTGTATCACTAAGTTCAAATTATTATGACACTTGTCAACACCTTGTTTTAAAACTTATAGTTTCACACATCAGGATATTTTACACTTCTTGAATTGCAGCATAGGATTATACATTATACGTAAATTGTAATTTTTATATTATTGCCCTATGAATAGACATTTAGTTTAATTCCAATGTGGCAATGTTAAAACAATGTTACACTGCAAATTCTGTATGTCCATCTTTTTTTTTTTTAAGATTTTTTTATTTATTTGAGTGAGAGAAAGAGAGCATGAGTGGGGTGAGGGGCAGAGGGAGAAGCAGACTCCCTGCTGAGCGGGGAGCCCCAGGCGGGGCTGAATCCCAAGACCCTGGGATCGTGACCTGAGTTGAAGGCAGCCACTTAACCAACTGAGCCACCCAGGTGCCCCTGTATGTCCATCTTATGCCACATGGGAGTGATTCTCCACATTATTCATGGAGATGTGGAATCACTCACTGATGACATATTTGCATTCTAAGTTTTATAATACAAACTGACTCTCCACCATATGTCCATCTATCTATTTGTACTGCCATCAGTAGACTATGAGAGGAGTCATTTGTTTTCCACCAATTTTGTTCACAAGTGATATGATCAAATGTTTTAATTTTGGTGACGTGGTATGTGCTTGAATTTGCTGTGTTAAGTCGGAAAGTACTTAAACCTATAAAAATTTATTTCTTGTATGTGGAGTCATTGTAAGTTTTGAGCGATGTACAGAACACTTGTTCTCTGTGTGCTGGTGCAATTTTTCCTTTATATCTGAGGTGCTGTCACATTGGCTACAGCATGGGGATAGCACTGGAGAATGACACACTGGAAATTAAATACTTGTCCTGAAAGCGACATTCACTTTCCAGTGGCCAATGTAAGTAAAATGCTCATAACTAAACTCAAGGAGATTCAGGAATAGAAGTATATGTACCTGGCAAGAAGAAAATAAAGGAATGTGAATCCAGGAATCAGAAATAAATCCTGATGGGTATGTGGTGTTCAGAAATAAGAAATGTAAAAAGCCTGTTGACACCAAAGTTGAAATGGCATAAAGGGCACACATTGCCTGCAACGTTTGCTCAAGAGACATACTTATAAGAAATTTGAATGTGGAAAAACATGCATAACATAAAATTTGCCTTTTTATCCGTTATTAGGTGTGCAGTTCATTGGAACTAAATACATTCACATTGTAGTGCAACCATTATCACCATCCATTTCCAGAACTTTTTCATCTTCCAAAACTAAAATTCTGTAAATATTAAACAGTGACTCCCCATTAACACCCTCCAGATCCTAGTGACCATATTCTAATTTCTGACTCTATGAATTTGACTATTAGGTAACTCACATAATTGGAATTAAATATTATTTGCTGTTTTGTGTTTGGCTTATTTCACTTAGGCTCAATAATATTGCATTGTATGTATGTATGTATGTGTTGCGTATGTGTATGTACATACATACACACACAAACACACCCCATATTTGTTTACCCATTGATCTATTGATAGTCATTTGTATTGCTTCCATCTTTTGGCTATTTTGAATAATGATGCTATGAACATTGGTATACAAACACCTGTCTAAGTCCCTGCGTTCAATTCCTTGGGGTATGCACCCAGAGATGTAGTTATTGGATCATATGGTAGTTCTGTTTAATTTTTGAGGAAACATCATACTGTCTTCCAAAGAGGCTGCACCAGTTTTTCATTCTCACCAACAATGGACAGTGGTTTCAATTTTTCCATATCCTTGCCAACACCTGACATTTTCTGTTTGGTTTTGTTGTTTGATCATCTTCATCTTAATGAATGTGAAGTGGTATTTCACTGTGGGTTTGATTTACATTTCCCTAATGATTAGTAATGTTGAGTATCTTTTTCATATGCTTGTTGTCCATTTGTATATCTTCTTTGGAGAAATGTCTATTTGAGTCTTCTACCAATTTTTAAACTGGGTTGTTTGGATGTTGTTAAGTTGGTATGAGAAATATTTAATTGTATCTCAAAAATATCCATTTTAATTGGTTGCCAAACAGTTACACATGATTGAATTGTTAGGAAAATTATTAGGATGTTTTTCTAGAACTCTACATACCAGTTTTTTTTACTTGTGCTGTTGTAGTCTCTCTATTTTTGAGAACATTTGAGAAAATTATTTTATTCTAACATCCATGAGTTTTTGAGATTCAAAAGTATTTAAGAATCAAAATAGTTAATTACTCTCCTGCTATACAATTTATGATTTCCGACTCATTCTACATTACCACCTAGGAAATGTGGATATGGTGTTGATAAAATGTGTCTCACTCTTTTCCTTTTGTATGTGCTCCATCTCCAAAAAAATAGGATTTTATGTGGACCAATAAAACATAGCTAACTGGTTATACTACTGAGATGTGACCTGTTAAAAATGGCTGAATGAATCTCCATCTGCTTGCAATAATATCTACTACACACCATTGGTTTAGCAACTTTCTTATTAAAGGTCATACTTGATGCAAACCAAGAGAAAAAAGTTTTGTAAGATTCTCAAGCAACAGAAGACAGGGAGGGTAGTTCCTTGTTTTCAATGTTAATGCCAAGTGACCAACTTCCAATGATTATCTATTTTACTGTGACTATTTTTATCCAGGCATGGTCGGAGAAAGGTGGCTGAGATTAAATCACTAATTCAACATAGATTCTCAGGCACTACTGAGCGCCATCCTTGGGTCTGGTGCAGGGCGACCTATGCACACATAGTCTTTATTGGAACTTACAGTTTTGCAGAGAAAAGAGTTATAAAATAAACACAAATATGCATGAATAACTCCAAATATTGGTGGATTTTCTGAAGGACAAGGACAGGGTTCTGTTAGAGTGAGTAGTCAGGTGTAATTCATATTTAGTGGGGATACTAGCCCTGTCCAGAGATGGAGAAAGACTTGGGGACAAAATCACATTAATAAACCTGTAAGATGAAGGGTGGTTCCCCAATGTATAATAAAATAGCAAGATAAATTCCAACTTATTAGGCTCATTAGCATATATTTATTGACAGTGTCCTTTTGTCTCCCCATATAAATTCTCTTTCCCTCCACCATTAGGAATGTCACAGCATAGAGAAGATTTAAAGCATAAATTAATGCATCATAGGGATGGTTGCCCAAGGGGATTTGTTATTCTTTTTCAAAACCCATTTTTTCCCAAAGGAGTGTTGCAACCCAAGAAAACTCTGAGAGAGGGATTAATAAGTTATGGGTGTGATGGTGATTACAATTTTCTAGAAAGTGTTCAGGAGCCATTCTGGCCACAGATAATTATATCCTCTTTTAAAATAAATTATTTGTTTTCTGCAAAAGATATCTACTTCAATGTATGTATTATACTATCCCAAATTATTGTTTTATTCTTTTTTTTTAACATTGTAAAATCCCATGTATATAGACAAAGGGCACAAGAGAAAAGAGCACAAAAATCAATGTACAGCTGAATGATTTTACACAAAGCTAACACCAATGTAACCACCCATTGCAAGATTAAAACACTCTCCCTTGTTTAAATCCCCTTCATACTTTTGACCATCAATGCCCTTTCTACCCCTCAAGTATTCTGAGTTTTATTAATCATCCACTTGTATGTCTTTATAATTTTAGTATAGAAACATGTAATCTGGGGGCGCCTGGGTGGCTCAGTCGTTAAGCGTCTGCCTTCGGCTCAGGTCATGATCCCAGGGTCCTGGGATCGAGCCCCGCATCGGGCTCCCTGCTCAGCGGGAAGCCTGCTTCTCCCTCTCCCACTCCCCCTGCTTGTGTTCCCTCTCTCGCTGTGTCTCTCTCTATCAAAGAAATAAATAAAATCTTTAAAAAAAAAAAAAGAAACATGTAATCTTGATCCCTAGAGTGTAGTTTCCTGAACCTTTAAACTTTCAATGTAGAATCATACAATATGTATTTTATATACATCTTCTTTTCCTCAACATTATGCTTCAGTGATTTGATTTCATTGTTGTGTAAGCCTGTGAATTATTTGTGTTTATTCCTGGAAATAATACATATACAATGACTTATTTACCCATTATAATGTCGATGCAAATCTGACTTGTATCCAGTTTCTGAGTGCACTAGCTCTGCTAATCTCTGTGCATGTCTCTTGGCACACATCTCTTAAGTATGCCCCACATTAGAAGGAATGCCAAACTATCTCCAAAGCGGATACACCAATTTACACCCTACCAAGTAAGTGCATGAAACTTCTAAAGGCTTGATATCATCAAAAGCAGTAATATTGGTTTAGACTTTAAAAATTTAGCCATTCTGATATAAATGTAATGGTAGCAATGTGGTTTTAATTTTCATTTCTCTAATCAGTAATGAGATAGAGGATAAGTTTATTTAGTTATTGGACAATTAGATATCATCTTTTATAAGGTGTTGTTAAGTCTCTTCTACACTTTCATATGGTGTTTTCTTTATATTGATTTTCACCTCTTTGTATATAGAATAAAATATATTGAACAGAAGTTCTATTTTGGTTATTTATGTGGCAATTCTTTCTCTCCTAGTCTGTATATATCCTTGACATTTCAAAACTGCTATTTTTTTTTACATTTTTAAAAACAGCTTTATTGATGCATAAATCATATACCATAAAATTCACCCATTATAAATGTAACATTCAATGACATTTAAGTAAATTTATAGAGTTGTATAACCATCACTAAAATCCAGTTTGGGAACATTTCCATCACCCACAATGTTCCTTGTGCTCATTTTGTTAATCTCCACACCCACCCAAGCCATAGGCTTACTAGTCATTCTAGCTCTATAAATTACTCTTTTTTTCATATTTTATATAAATGGCATAATAGTCTCAATATATAGTCTCTGTAATCTGATTTCTTTCACCTACCATAATGCTTCTGAGGCTGATCTATGTTGTGCTGTGTATCAGTACTTCCTTCTTTTTTACTGATGAGGGTTATTCCATTTTATAAACAGACCACTTTTGTCTACCCATTCAACGCTTGATGAACATTTTAATTACTTCCAGTTTGGGGATATTATGAATAATGCTGCTATAAACATTTGATTCATGTACAAGTTTTTGTGTAGATATATGTTGTTATTTCTTTTTGAAAGATTCCTAGAGTACGATGGGTAAGTAATATGATAAGTTTATGTTTAAGTTTATAAGAAATTGCTAAACTTTTTGCTAAAGTGTCTGTATCATTTTACATTCACACCAGCAATGTAAAAGTTTTCCATTTTTTCTACATCCTCACCAATACTCATTATTGTCTATCTTTTAAAGTTTATCCAGTATAGTGTGTGTGAATGTGTGTGTGTGTGCATGTGTGCAGTGGGATCTTATTGTGGTTTTAAGTTGCATTTTCCTAATAACTAATGATGTTGAGCATATTATTTTTATGTCTGCTAGTCATTCATATATCTTCTTTAGTGAAATGTCTACTCAAATATTCACCCATAATAAAGTTGTATGTCTTATAATTGAGTTGTAAGTCTCTTATGTGTCCATGATATGTTCAGTAATAATGTATATAATATGCAAATATTTTCTTACAATTTCTTCTTTTAATTCTATTAATGTTATGTTTGGAGCACAAAACTTCTTTTTAATGAAGTCAAATTTATCAATTTGTTATTTTACGAATATATTGAAGAAATCTTTGTGTCTCAAGATCAGCAAGATTTTCTGTGTTTTTTCACAGGTTTTTAAATTTTAGTTTTTACATTTAGGTCTGTTCCATTTGATTTGATCTTGGTGCATGATAAGAGGCAAGGGTCAGTGTTCTTTTTTTTTTTTTTTATGTGAATTTCCAATTGTCTCAATACCATTTGTGAAAACACTATCTCTTCCCCACTAGATTTTCTTCATACTTTTGTTAAAATTCAGTTTACCACAGTCGGATTTATTTCTGGACTCAATTCTGTCTCATTGATCTCTATGCCTATCTTTGCTCCAGTATAACACTGACTGAATTAGATTGGCTTTAGAGTAAATTTTGAATTGGATGGTTTAAGGTTACAACTTTATTCTTTAATTTCAAAAAATTGTGGCTATTATAGAACC
Organism: Phoca vitulina; assembly: GCF_004348235.1. NCBI lineage: Eukaryota > Metazoa > Chordata > Mammalia > Carnivora > Phocidae > Phoca > Phoca vitulina. Next base: position 7,523,371 of record NW_022589747.1, on the reverse strand, counting down.
ATTATGTTTTCAAATACATTTTAGGGTGTTTGTCAGTTTCTACCAGAAAAGCTTGTTGGGATGTGTGTGTGTGTGTGTGTGTGTGATTACATTCATCTATTGTTAATTTTAGAGAACAAATATTGAGCAATCTAAAACATACACATGTAATATCTCTCCATTTATTTAGATCTTTAATTCCTCTGAGCAATGTGTGTCTTCTTTATAGTACAAGTCTTGCATTTATTTTTACAATTGTATTCCTACATATTTTGGTTCTTTTTGATATTACTTTAGTGGATTTTTCTTAATATTATTTTGTTTATTACTAGTATATAGAATACAATTGATATTTGTATGGTATTATTGTTTCTGAGACTTTGTTAAACTCATTTATAAGCTCTAACAGTCGTGCATGTGTGAGTGTTGTGAATTCCTAAGGTTTTTCTACATTTAGGATTCAGAATTGTCATTTGTGAATAAGTCAATTTTACTACTTCCCGTCCAATCTAGATATCTTTTTTTTTTGCTTTGTTTCTTTGTTTTATTTTGTTTTTGTTTTTGATGAAAATTGACATTTTGGCATGTTCCTTAACTTAGGGAGAGATCACTGAAAGCATTTAAATCTCTCAAGGTGTGTATTTGTAGGTGCTTTTTAGGAGGTTGAGAATTTTCCTCGCATTGTTAGTTTGCTGAGAGTTTCACCCCCTCTTTTTTTAAATGAATGGATGCTTCATTTAGTCAATGCTTCTTCTACATCTATCAAGATGATCAAGTAGTATTTGTCCTTCATTGTGTTACTGTTGTGTTTTTCATTACGTGTCTTTAAGGCGTGAAATCAATCCTGCATTCTAAGATGGATCACATTTATTAATGATTTATAGTACCTTTGTAAAAGATGTTGGAATTTATTTGCTAATATTTTGTTGAGGATTTTGTATATATTTTCATTAAGATTAATGGTCTGTAGTTTTCTTGTAAGACCTTTGTTTATCTTTAAAGAATGAGTCGGGAAGTGTTCCCTTCTCTATTTTCTGACATAATCTGCAAAAGATCGGTATTATCTCTTTTTTAAATATTTGATAAAATTTAGTGGTGAAGGCATCTAGACCTGGGCTTTTGTTGTGGGAAGAATTTTAATTGTTAATTAATATCTTTATTTGATATGGTAAATTCATATTCTTTATTTGTAAATCAATTTTGATAATTTATGTTTTCATTGCAATTTATCCATTTTATCTAAGTGTTAGTTGGCATATTATTCATTATATTAATTTATAATTCTTTTAGTTTTTATAGTGTCAGTACTGATATTCTGTTTTTAATTCCTGATTTTTTAAAAATATGCCTTCTGTTTTCCCTTCTCTTGGTCAGCATAGTTAAATGTTTGCCAGTTTTGTTTGTTTCCAACAAATGATGTCAGTTTTATTGTTTTTTTTCATTTTTCTATTTTCTATTTCTCTGATTTCTTCTCTAATTTTTATTTCTTTTCCACTGCTTAATTTAGGCTTAATAGCTTTTCTTTTTCTAGTTTCTTGAAATGGAAAGTTAGGATATTGATTTGTGACCTTACTTATTTACTGATACTGGTTTTTTAAGCTGTGCATTTCTCTCTAAGAACTGTTTTAGCCACAAACCATATTTGCATTTCTATTTTCATTTATTCAAAAAATGTAATTTCCTTTTTGATTCTTTTATCCATTGGTCATTTAAAAATCTGCTGTTTGACTGCCCAATATTAATGAATTTCCCAGATATCTTTCCTTTGGTGATTTCCATTTCAATTTGATTATGCTGGAGAAATATCTTTCATGCTTTTCATCATTTTAAATTATTGGAACTTATTTAAAGACTATCATATTATCTATTCTGGATACTATCCCATGTGCTCTTTAAAGAGCGTGCATTCTGTTACTATTAGGTAGATTGTTCTATGTGTAACAATTAAAGCTGGTTAGTAATTTGTTCAAGTCCTGTATATCTACATTCCCTTTTTGTCTAGTTGTTCCATTCATTATTAAAAGTTTTATGTTAAAATTTTCAACTGTTATTGGTTGTAACGTTATTGGGTTGTAAGTCTCGTGTCCATATATAGGCATGCCACAGAGATATTCAGGATTGCTTCCAGACCACCACAATAAAGAAAATACCACAATAAAGTGAGTTACATGAACTTTTTTGGTTGCCTAATGCATATAAAAGTTATATTTACACTATACTGTAGTCTACTAACTGTGTAATAGCATTCTGTCTAAAAAATGTGCCTGCCTTAATTAAAAATTACTTTATTGCTAAGAATTGCTGGCCATCTTCTGGGCTTTCAGAAGCCTCTTCTTTTTGCTGGTGGAGGTTCTTGCCTAAACTTTGATGCCTGCTGACTGATTAGGGTGCTGAAGGTTGGGGTCGTGCTGACAAGGTCTTTAAATAAAACAAATAAAACAATACATTTTGCCACACTGTTTTACTCTTCCTTTCAGGAATTATTACTCTGTAGCATGTGATGCTGTTTGATAACCGTTTACCCGCAGTAGAACTACTTTGGAAATTGGAGTCAATCCTCTCGAACCCTGCATGAACTAAGTCTATGGCATATTCTAAATCTTTTGTGGTCATTTCAACAACTTCACAGCATCTTCACCAGGAGTAGATTCCATTTGAAGAAACCACTTTCTTTGCTCATCCATAAGAAGCAACTTATTTGCTAAAGTTTTATATGAGATTACAGCAGTTTGGTCATATCTTCAGGCTTTACTTCTATTTCAACTTCTCTGCTGTTTCCACCACATCTGCAATTACTCATGAAACCATCACAACAATCAGGATAACAAAGACAATCCATCCCTCCAAGAGTTTCCATGTGTATAGATTAGTTAACATCTAGGATTGAGTATATGGAATCGTAACATACGTACTAATTTGTATGGCTTATTTTGCATAGCATAATTATTTTAAGATTGATCCATGTTGTTATGTGTATTAATAATTCAATACTTTTTACTGCTATGCAAAGATTATCTGTCCGTTTCTTCAAGGTTTTGGCTGTTACTCAAGCGTAGCAGCTATGAACGTTTGTGCATGGGTCTTTGTGTGGACATAGTTTTCATATCCTTGTCATACTTGGTAGGATTTGTCCTTTTAATATTGACTTTTCCGGTGGATATGTAACTGTCTTCTCATTTTTAATTTGCATTTCTTAATGACTAATGATTTTGAGTGTATTTTCATGTGCATATTAGTCACTTGTGTGTCTTCGGCGAATGTCTATTTGACTCTTTCACCCACTTTTTTCATTTTTTATTTACCTTCTTATTAAGTGTAAAAGCTTTTTATATAATCTATAAACATATCCTTTGTAAATATATCCTCCCAGTCTGTGACGGGGCGGGCAAAGAGTAAGAAAGAGAGCTCTTTCTTCACATATATGGGTATGTATATCTGTGTATGCCCCATTAGAAATCCATTTTCTTTTGTTCAATTTTCATGTACATTTACCTACATATTAAATCTTGTCTTTTTTTTTTTCCTTACTAAATCTCTGGACTGCTATCCTCGATCATAAAGTAAAACTTTATCCTGAAAAAATTTGTATTTCTTTTACTATGGTTCAGGTGGTGCTGAGTTCTCTGTTTTTGTTAGTCTGAAATGCCATTATTTCAATTTATTCTCAAAGGATATCTTCACTTGGAATGTAATGCTAGATAGGTAATTTTCCCCAGGTGTTATAGATATTGCTCATTTTCTTTCAATTTCTATCTGTGAAAAGGCCGCTATTAGTTTATTTTACATTGGAAGGTAATCTTTTTCTTCCTCTCTCTCTTTCTGGCTGCTTATTTAGATTTATTCCTCCTCTTTACTTTCCCACGGTTAACATAGTATTATCTAAGGGTGTATTTATATTTTCCATTTATCTGTCCATAGTGTTTCTTAAACATTTGATTTTATACCCTTCTTTTTTTTTTTAAGATTTTATTTATTTATTTGAGAGAGAGAGAATGAGAGAGAGAGAGCACATGAGAAGGGGGAGGGTCAGAGGGAGAAGCAGACTCCCCGCCAAGCAGGGAGCCCGATGCGGGACTCGATCCAGGGACTCCAGGATCATGACCTGAGCTGAAGGCAGTCGCTTAACCAACTGAGCCACCCAGGCGCCCTGATTTTATACCCTTCTTTAATTGAAGAAAGTTACCAGCTCTTATGTTTCTAAAATTTTCTTCTTTCTCTTAATCTCTCTCCTTTTGTTAAGGACTCCAGTGAAATACACATAAAATTCTTACACTATATTTGTTACCCTTTTACTTCACTTTGTGTATCACGAAACTACATTATGGAAACAATTTTTTTCTGACATTTTCCAATTTCCTAACTATTGTTTTGGCTGTGTCTATGTTGCTGCAAAATGTATTCATTATTTCTTAATTATAGTTATTTTATTTTTAGTTCTATTATTTTTGTTTATAGTTTTATAGTTTTTTACCTTCTGAGAAAATCCTCAAGCTTGTGTTTAGTTCTCTCAGCAAACATATTTTAATGTTTTTATCTAATAATTTCCTGCCTAAGTCCCTTGGGGGCATGATTTTTGTTACATTTTATTTGCTTTCTGGTTTCTGTCTGTTTTGTTGTTGTCATGTCTCCTCGTCTACGTCAGATATGCTTTATTGTTAAAAAGACTTTGTATTAAAATAATTTGAAGCCTAGAATAATTTTTAGTCCCCTAAATAGAATATTATTTTTTTTTTTTTGCTCCCATCGATCAGACTCTCAGCTAGCCAATAATCCAGACTCACCTCAGTTCAATTTTAGAAAATGAGATTACTTAAACTGAGACACAATCTCTGGGGCCTGCCTCCTTCAGACACTAAATCAGAGGTTTTTCACTTCATCCACAGTGAAGTGTTTTAAAATGCTTTGTGGTTCTCACACTTGGGTAGGTTCTAGATTCCAGCCTCTTTTTTCCTAGGCCTTCAGATGCTGTCAAAAGGTTTTTATTCAACCTCTTGTCTTTGCAGCTGTTCAGTCTGGAAGAAGTAAAATCCCACAGCCAAAAAAGCAGTACTGAAAGCTGGGCTCTTAATCCTCCCCCGGTTACGTCTCAATGACTTGTCAGCTCTCCAATGCAATACTAGATATCATTTTGAATTTCTTTTTAAGATTTTAAGTTTTTTAATTGGGGAATTTGTTACTTATTCTTTTATGAGGACCAAAGTCCAAAAATGCTTAGAAGATGATCATGCTCAATAAATACTTCTGGAATGGAAGAATAGGATAGATTAATTGTGATGAATTCTGAAAGAAATGAAGCGTGCAGCATACCGATCCAATTATAACAATGATGAAGAATTATGTATTGGGGTGCCTGGGTGGCTCAGTTGGTTAAGCGTCCGACTCTTGGTTTCGGCTCAGGTTCTGATCTCATGATCGTGAGATAGAGCCCAGCATCAGACTCTGTACTCAGTGTGGAGTCCGCTTAAGACTCTCTCCCTATCCCTTTGCCCCTACCCCACTCTTTGTCTCAAATAAATAAATAAAATAAATAAATCTTCAGAAGGAATTATGTATCTTCACAACTGGGACTGGCTACAGTGTTTGCAGTTATTACTACATTTGTCAATTATTTCTAATCCTTGATGATCCTGACACTTAAAAAATTTTTTCTTGACCCCTCAGTGCTGCAAGTTTTGTGTTATGCTCAAAGTAATATGAAAACACTCAGCATTCAAAGACTTTATCATTGAGAATGGGAAGGTACTATAAAAATAAGTTTTAAAAATTCAGGGCAACATGTAAATGATAAATGCAGACTCTTCTCTTTCTTATTAAAATTCACACTACGACCTCTCATGATTCTTTTCCTTCTCAACTGTTTAAGTGCTTACAACCTCTGTCACCATCTCTTACCCATCTATAACACCTTACAGTCTTATTTCCACCAAACCCTCTATGGAAAATATTCTTAAAGTTTCATCCATAACTCCCTAAAAGCATAATCTGGAAGTGAGTTTTCACTTTCTTTAGCATGTGTGACTGCTACCGACACCTTACTTCTTTAAATGTTTCACTACCCTTTCTCTTTTTACCTTTTAGACCAGTTTAATTCTATTTTGCTTTGGTGCTTCTTCATATTCTGTGTTTCTTCTGTTGTGATTTTATTTATTTACACAAATTTAAAATATTATTTCAATAATAATGCTTTGATACAAAGCTGTCTAATCTTGATGTCTTGCCTGAACCATAGACACAAATTCTAAGTTATGGAATTTCTGTGAGTTACAAATGCCATGAAGATTTTCAATGAGCTTCTCAGCTGCAACATGCTCAAAATGGAACTCTTTATCTATTAACTGCCACTGTCTAGTTCCACGCATATTTTCTTTCTGCACTACCTGATTTATCAATGTCACAAAATACTCTGTTGTAAATAGTCCTGGGAAATCACAGACATTATTAATGTGAATACAGGGAAAAGATGAGAATTCAAATTAGGGAAGATTGCTTAGACACACTGGCAAAATAATAGAATGTAAGTGGAATAAAATAGTATGGAAAGCCTCAACAATGGGCTTCCAGCTCCACATGTAAGAAGCTTGCTACTACTGTGTCCTGAAAACAAGTACAAAAATTGAAAAGACTGAAAAATCAACAACTCTTCTTGAATTCATAAGAGAGGTGAGGACTCAGGACAAACCACTGGCCCCAAGATTGAAGAGACAGACAGGGATTATTCATTTCTTACTATTGAGTTGTGTGATATATGTATGTATGTGTGTGTATATATAATAGATATTACCCCTTATCAGATATAAGTTTTGCAAATATTTTCCCCAACTCTATAGGTTGCCTTTTCATTTAGTTAAGTATTCCTTTTGCTGTGCAAAAACTTTTTAGTTTGGTGGAGTCCCACTTCTTTATTTTTGCTTTTCTTACCTTTTCTCTTGATGTCAAATCCAAAACAAAACAAAACAAAATAAAACAAAACAAAACATTGCCAAGACCAATGTTAAAGAGCAAGAGTTTAAGTCGTATATTTTCTTCTAGGAGTTTCATGGTCTCAGGTCTTACATTTAACTTCTTAATCCATTTTGAGTTGATTTTCATGTATAGTATGATAGGGGCCCGATTTCATTCTTTTGTATGTTGATGTCCACTTCTCCCAATCCCATTTATTGAAAAAAACTATCTTTTTCCAGTAGTATAATTTCGGCACCTTGTTAAAAATTAATTGAAGGTATATACATGGGTTTATTTTTAGGTTCTCTATTCTGTTCCATTGATCCATGTGTCTATTTTGCCAAGACTATACTTTTTTTTTTTAGATTTTATTTATTTATTTGAGAGAAAGAGAGTGCACAAGAAGCAGAGGGAGAGGGAGAAGCAGACCTCCCACCGAGTGTGGAGCCCGACATGGGACTCGACTGGAGGATCCTGAGATCCTGACCTGAGCCAAAGTCAGATACTTAACCAACTGAGCCACCCAGGCGCCCCGAGATTATACTGTTTTAATTCCTGTAGCTTTGTAATAGAGTTCAAAACAGGAAGTGTGAGGCCTCCAGCTTTGTTCTTTCTCCAGTTTGATTTATCTATTCAAAACCTTTTGTGTTTCCACAAAGATTTTAGTTTTTTGTTTTTGCTTTTCTGTGTTTTTTTTTTCTTTCTGTTTTTGCGAAATGTGACATTGAAATTTTGATGAGGGGTACATTAAATCTATAGGTTGCTTTGGGCACTATGGTCATTGTCACAATGTTAATTCTTCCGTCCATGAACACTGAATATCTTTCCATTTCTTGTGTCTTCTTCAATTTCTTTCATTGATGTTTTACAGTGGTTTGTGCGTGTGTGTGTGTGTACAGATCGTTCATCTACTTAACTAAACTTATTCATAAGTATTTTATTATTTTTGATGCTAGTGTAAATGGGATTGTAAGAAACACATATAGATTAAAAATAAATGGATGAAGAAAAATATACCATGGTAATACTAATTAAAAGGAAGGAGTTGGAACTATACTATTTTCAGATACAGCAGATTTCAAAGCAAGGGAAGTTATTAGGTATAAAGAAGTGCATTACATAATGATAGAGGGGTCAAAATTCTCCAAAAAGACATAACAATCTTTAATGTGTGTGAGCCTAACAACAGAGCATTAAGCCACATGAAGCATAACTGATAGAACTGCAAGAAGAAACAGATGAACCCACTGTTAGTTAGAGATGTCAACACCCTTATCAGAAATGGAGAGATCCATACAGTGGAATATTATGCAGCCATCAAAAGGAATAAGATCTTGCCATTTGCAACGATGTGGATGGAACTGGAGGGTATTATGCTGAGCGAAATAAGTCAAACAGAGAAAGACATGTATCATATGACCTCACTGATATGAGGAATTCTTAATCTCAGGAAACAAACTGAGGGTTGCTGGAGTGGGGGGTGGGGTGGGAGGGATGCGGTGTCTGGGTGATGGACACTGGGGAGGGTATGTGCTCTGGTAAGCGAGGTGAATTGTGCAAGACTGTTGAATCTCAGATCTGTACCTCTGAAACAAATAATGCAATATATGTTAAGAAAAAAAAAAAAGAAGAAGAAGAAGATAGCAGGAGGGGAAGAATGAAGGGGGGGAAATCGGAGGGGTAGACGAACCATGAGAGACGATGGACTCAGAAAAACAAACTGAGGGTTCTAGAGGGGAGGGGGTTGGGAGGATGGGTTAGCCTGGTGATGGGTATTAAGGAGGGCACGTTCTGCATGGAGCACTGGGTGTTATGCACAAACAATGAATCATGGAACACTACATCTAAAACTAATGATGTAATATATGGTGATTAACATAACAATAAATAATTAAAAAAAAAAAAAAGAAATGGAGAGATCCAGGGTGGCGCCTGGGTAGCTCAGTCGTTAAGCGTCTGCCTTCGGCTCAGGTCATGGTCCCAGGGTCCTGGGATCGAGCCCCGCATCGGGCTCCTTGCTCTGCGGGAAGCCTGCTTCTCCCTCTCCCACTCCCCCTGCTTGTGCTCTCTCTTTCGCTGTGTCTCTCTCTGTCAAATAAATAAACAAAATCTTAAAAAAAAAAAAAAAGAAAAGAAAAGAAAAGAAATGGAGAGATCCAAAAGGCAGAAAATCTGTAAGGACATAGTTCAAAATCTCAATATCCAAAATGAGTCAGTTTAAAATATTTCTTCTCTGAGCAACTTCTTGTTTTCTTGAGAATCTTATGCTACTGTACTCCTAATTCTATGACTACTGCTAAAGCTAGACGAGTAATTATGATGCCGATGGTGGAAATCATCCACTGTGCGTCACTGAGTGCTTTACATGCATGCATTCATTCAATTAATTCTTACATGAGGAAACTGAGACTCGAATAAAATGTATAATTTGTTGAGGTTTATACTGCTTATGATAGATTCTGGATTCAAGTTGTAGCAGTCTGTTTCCAGAGTCCAATCTTAAAATTAAATAACTTCATATGGGAAGTATTTTTAAGAAACGGAAGAAGCAGATGATAATGCTACAAGCATGTTTTTATCTCATGAAGAGAAGATTGCTGGAAATGGCCTTAAATTCCAAAAAATTGTTTTCTTCTCACCACGCTTCCCAGTCGTCTTAGAACTAGTGTTGGGATCTCATCCTAAGGTTCTAAGGCCAGCTGCCATAACCTCCTGAGAACAGAACCACTTCTCAGAAACTACTTGTCGGGCGCCTGGGTGGCTCAGTTGGTTAAGCGACTGCCTTCGGCTCAGGTCATGATCCTGGAGTCCCGGGATCGAGTCCCGCATCGGGCTCCCTGCTGTGCAGGGAGTCTGCTTCTCCCTCTGACCCTCCTCCCTCTCACGCTCTCTGTCTCTCATTCTCTCTCTCTCAAATAAATAAATAAAATCTTTAAAAAAAAAAAAAAAAGAAACTCTACTTGTCACCAGCTATCAGATACCCCTCGTTGACCTCCTATGTTCAAAAACAAACAAAAAAACAATAGAATAATATCTAAACAATCTATCCTAACACTTCTGCAGAAAACTCTTTCTGCTCAAGCATCCATAAAAATATGTAAATGAATATCTTTTAAATTCACATTTCTAAAATTAAAAGAAGTATATTTTACTATTAAATGACAAGTTTGAAAATATCTCCAATCTTCTCTAGCAATGATTTTTTTTATTTTAACACATCCTCTCTATTGTCTACTTTATGGATTGTAAGCTGTTTTTGCATACATTCTCTCTGTGGTAAAATTAATGCTAGTTCAAATATATAGATTTATCACATTTATGGGAAATGGTAATTAACTAGTTCTATAACCTTGGGCAAGTAATATAATTTCTCTGGGCTCTCATTTGCTCATCTTTGAAATAAAGGTGTTGGAACGGATTATCTTAAATGTCCCTCCAGTCTACCGTTCTGGGATATGCTATAAAATCAACTCACTGTCCACTTAGGGATGTCTCTAATAACATGATATATATGGCTTCCATTTATGGATGACTATGCCCTTTAATGACCTTGAGATAGTTTTTCCCGATTCATGCATCGCAGCTAATAAAGACATGTGCCCTTAGCTACATTTGACAGCATGGTACTGGGGGAAATGAGATTTGAAGCTGGGATCCAATTCTGGATATTTTGTCATCTCTGCCTCTAAAAATCTACACCTAGCAATAAAAAGGTAATGGAGACTTTTTTTTTTTTTTTGGTGCCACTCACAATTAAAAACCAATTCTAAGGATGCTACATTGATGCTGTCTGTAAAATAAATTTAAAAATAAAACTAAAAAGATCATCAAGAAAATGTCTGAGGGGCGCCTGGGTGGCTCAGTCACTAAGCATCTGCCTTCGGCTCAGGTCATGATCCCGGTGTCCTGGGATGGAGCCCCGCATCGGGCTCCCTGCTCCGCGGGAAGCCTGCTTCTCCCTCTCCCACTCCCTCTGCTTGTGTTCCTGCTCTCGCTATCTCTCTCTCTGTCAAATAAATAAATAAAATCTTTAAAAAAAAAAAAAAAAGAAAGAAAATGTCTGTTTGCTTTTCCTAAGGGTGAATCTGCCTGGAAGATGTTCTTTCTCTCTCAAATCTGAAAAGGCAGATAAACCACTCTTGCATCCTGCTGAGAAGAGAAAGCTTGGGGATCCTTCAGATGTGCAAGACAGAGCATCGCCAAGATCACGGGTTTTCATCCAGAGTGTCAGAACTCAGCAATTCACAAGGACCAGCTGGAGAAGGGAGCTGGGTACTGTATGTAACAAAAGGCTACTTTTTCTCCCTGTGATGTCACCTGACAGGAAAAAAAGAATACCTGAGGACAGGTAAGCCTGCATATCTCTTCAGGGAAAAAAAAAAAAAAAAAAAAGTGACCCTTTTTCTATGCGGGTCATAATGTAGGCAAAGGAGAGTGAAATCAGACCAGCAGACAAGCAGGAGTGTGAGACCAGTGAGTGCTTGCCAACACGATCACCTGCCTGAGGTGAGGGTCCCTTCTGGGACAGGGGCACATGGCAACCGGCCTTTGTGCCTAGAAGGTAAAAGAAAGAAATGTGGCCTTAGAATGTACCACACAACGCAGGATGGTGGTGTGTACAGGGGAATGGAGGTCCTTATGAGAGGATGCAATTAAACAAATCTGTCAAGGTCAACAGAGACTGTTACTCAGGGGTGGGAGTATATTATCAATAATAACAGCTTTCTAAAGTGTTGAGTAGTCAGTCTTTGCAACGTGATTGCTGTGTGCAGAGCGAATCTGAGAACTGCGGCGAACTGTCAGAAGAGATTGAATTGGAGCCACAGAATGTGACATTTTTAAGAACAGAAAATGACACAAAACTACCATGTTTTAGAATCCTTATTTAAAAAAAAATAATATAAAGCAAGCAAGACAGTGCCTGCATAAGACAGCGGTTCATCAATTTTGGTGAGCCCGGCATCACCTGAGAAACTGCTAAGGATGTAAATGCCTGAAGCCTCCCCACAAGAGATTATGACCCTGCGGACGGGCATGGGGCCTGGAGCTTGGTAAGCTCCCCAAGGGGTCTACTTGCATTCCAGAGACAGTCTCTATGGCCTGTGTTCATACTGACACATATTCACATACTATTTATGTATGTGCGGGTTCATGCTCACAGAGGCTCCTTTCCTTTGAAGATAAAAGGCATAAACATGGGTGCCTGGGTGGCTCAGTCGTTAAGCATCTGCCTTCGGCTCAGGTCATGATCCCAGGGTCCTGGGATGGAGCCCCACATCGGGCTCCCTGCTCAGTGGGGAGTCTGCTTCTCCTTCTGCTCCCCCCCACCCCCGCTCGTGCTCTCTCTTTCTCTCTCTCACAAAAATAAATAACCGAAATCTTTAAAAAAAAAAAAAAAAGGCGTAAGCATATGCAAAGTGATTAAAACAGTGCTGGACACACTGTAATCACTCATACATGCTATAGCTTATAGATATTCGTTCAGAAACAAATATGTATTATCACGCATGTGTAAATGTATGACTATACTTGTTTACGCAAATTAGGTACACATAAATAAAGTCAAGCAGAACTTCCTGGATCTCTCTCAAGGAATATTGTGGTGTTCAGTAAATCCACATTCTTAACAGCTCGTGCTGAAGCCAGGTGAAGATTATAGAGCACTCAGAATTCACTGCAATGTAGCTCAGGGAGGGACCCCTACAAAATGGAGCCCTATCTGGAGCAGTTATACAAAGTACCTTTTTCTTATTGTCTCAATTCGAATAAATATACTGAAATATGAATGAAGACAAGATCAATTTTCAGTGGGAAAAATTGCTTAGCTTTCAGATCTTCAGGAAATTACCTAACTACTATTAGCATATTACATCTGTACTTTTAAATTTTTTCATCAATTCCAACTACTGCAATAAAATTCTCGTGTGTGATTTAACTGCAGCATTAATGAAGTTGATTGGTCTATAACATGCAGGGTCAGTTTCATCACCCTTTAAAACACCTGAATTAAGATATTTTTATCTTAACCACTAAATGAAAGAACTACTTTACTGGATGTTCCCTAAGAAAAAAAAATGGAGAAAGTTAGCCTAATTTAATTCTTGATAAGATCTTTAAAGCTTGAATGTCACAAAATGTAATGGAAAACTTACTTTTTAATTTAATTTCCCCAAAGTAACTGCAAAACCTCTGCAGATTATATTCACTATGAGTGTGATTTGTCCAATGCAGCAGCTTACACCAGGGGAATAACACCCTTTGGAGCTACATTAACTTAAGTTGCCCAGGTATTAAAAAGTGTAGCCCGGTGCATTTTCCCACGATCAGCGGTAGAAGCTGCTTGCTGGTCTGAGGGAAGCTAAGAGTTTAGTTGGTAACTGAAACTATAATGTATTAAGTAACTATCTGTTTAGTTACAGGGAAGGAAAGGGAGGACATAAAATCATTTGTAACTCAAGGGAAATCTACACACATGCAACAACAATAGCTCTAAGAATAGAAGGGTTGTCTTTTAGTTGCCCTTCCCTTTCTGAGACTGGAGAAGTGAATACAGACACTATGAGACTCACTGAATGTGTGATATGTACCAAACTCTAAAAATGAAGGGAAAAAAGCATAGGCATGCCTAAGTCATGCAGTCTCTTATCTTACAGTAACATTGTCTTCACAAAACTACTTCCAGTTAACTTTATATGTTACATTATTTTTTCATAATCTAACATTCCAATTATTCTCTGGTTTAGGCACATTATACAATTTATTTTCCCTCAACACTAGGGTCTTTTTCCATTTTTCTGTTTTCTGGGCTTCTATTAGTCTTCTTCAAGTATCCCCCCCCAACTTTTCTTTCTGGCAAATGCTGATTCACGCAGAGGATCCAGAATGAACTACCCTTTCTTGTGTAAATCAGTAGTAATTTGTATAGCCTATATTTTAAATTTTTATATAAAATGATCATTTTCATGGTTTTCTTTTCTACTACATGTGATTTCTAGAGTGCAAGAATCCTACCTTAAATGTGCTCATAACTATCATTTCTAAAATATATTAGGTGCTCAAAGATAAATGGAACTTTATCTATCTTGATGAAAAGATGCACATTAAATATATACAGAAGCATTGTTAAATTTGAAAAAATATAATTAACTGAAATAATAAAGGAGTTTGTTAAATTTTTAATGTGGCATCCTTTGAAATTAAAAAAAAGAAAGAAAGAAAGAAAAGAAAAGAAAAGAAAGGGGAGCCTGGGTGGCTCAGTCGTTGGGCATCTGCCTCCGGCTCAGGTCATGATCCCAGGGTCCTGGGATCGAGCCCGCATCGGGCTCCCTGCTCAGCGGGAAGCCTGCTTCTCCCTCTCCCCCTCCCCCTGCTTGTGCTCCCTCTCTCGCTGTGTCTCTCTCTCTCTGTCAAATAAATAAATAAAATCTTAAAAAAAAATGATGGAGGCTATTTACTACCAATCAGAAATATGACTCAACAGAAAGCTGAGTCACAGTATGTGATAATACTAGCACCTTATGCAGCAGAACAGTTTGGCAAGAGATTTGAAGCCAACGAAACAGTTGGAACATTCCCCTGCTAGCTGGTTACTATGGAAATAAAAGCAAAAGTGCAACAGAGTGTTAAGGGTTGGGGTGGGGGAGAACCAGCAGGAAATGCTTATTGCTTAAGTTTTGGGCAAAGACATTAGCTAAAAATCACCATAAGAATTCAGTCTGTCTTACAGTGGTGTTGTTTACAACAAATCCTATAAGGGTCGAATTCAGCAGCTTGATTTTCTTTAAATACGCACCTCTATGTACTTGTCTAACCAGTCAGAACTTACATTAAGCATTAATGTCTTTATAATAAAAAAAAAAAAAATCAGGGTTTGATTATCAACCTAAGAGTTATCTTTATGTGTAAATATATATATATATTTAATATATATATACATATATACATATATATATATATATAATTCTGTATACATAGAGAGTACACTGTAAAGCAACTATTTAAAATATAGTCATTAAATTCATTCCAAATTATTTTCACTCATTTGTTTTACTTGTATAAGAATAGTTTGTGTTACACTTAACTTAGACAAATTAAAACTCAAGGAAAGCGTTTAGAAAATTGAGCCACAAAATACCTGTTATGCATCTTGAAAGCATTTTATTTTTATCAGGTAATTAGATTTCAGCATAGAATGTTAGACTATAATATTTGGAAAAGAAGGTCTGTAGAGACAGTCTTAAAAGAGATACGATGTGAATGACAAAGACAGTTACTACTTTACTAGCTGCATCAGATGATACAAAGCAATGTATGCTAGTTTTTTCTGGGAGGTTATTACTTTGTTGGAATGCTTTACCAATTTCATTAATTTCTTATTTCAGTTTGAGTGAGAAGATACCATCCAAGCATGCTGCTATTGCAATTCATTAAGAGGTATTTTATTGAAGTTTTACTTTGCTATGGAATAATATTTTAATGCAATAAAAAGTATGGCCCAGTTTGCCATGATTCTGATATGGTTAAACTTATTTATACTTTTAGCTGAGTTTGAATTATTGTGCAGCATAGCTTCAACATGTCTTTCTATTCATATTGGGTAACATTGGTTTTAGATCTGAAATGGTATAAAGCTGACATTCCCAACCAATCCCCATCCTCCCTTATACCTAACCCCTACCTTCACCAAAAAAGTAAAAGCAAGCACCTTGAAAATGTTTAAGAGTATAACAACATGGGGTGCCTGGGTGGCTCAGTTGGTTAAGTATCCGACTCTTGGTTTTGGCTCAGGCCATGATCTCATGGGTCGTAGGATCAAACACCACGTAGGACTCTGCGCTCAGAGGGGAGTCTGCTTGAAGATTCTCTCCCTCTGCCCCTCCCCACTCTCTCTAAAATAAATAAATAAACCTAAAAAAAAAAGAGAGAGAGAGTAACAACCACAGAAACCAACATCACACTAGAAATTAAAACTATAACTTAACCTACGCTAAGAATCTGAAAGGAATCTAACCTACTAAACACCATGACCATAAGAGTAAAGGTAAGAATTATAATGAAGGGATGACGTAAGTAGTTACCATCTGAGTCTTGCTCACCTGAAAGAAGATAGTCATTTGTTTCTCACAGCGTCCTTGGATTCGGGTGCTCATGGTCTCTGCCAGCCAAACTGAAAGCAGTAATCTGTCTGCTGCATAAATGTGGCATTTTGAACCCAGTGGATGGCCTCCCACGGAAACCAAAACTCAGAAAGTTGGCAGCTGAGTATCAGTGAAGAATGAATCTTGACAAATGCCTATGAAGGAGACAGGGGAAAGCAAGCCCATAACTAAAGTGCATTTCCATATTTCTTACATATATGTCAGCGTTTGAGCATGTCAGACAAACAAGGATAAGTTAAGCTTTACCATGTGGGAGTATGTCACAGGTGAGACTGATGTGTGTGTTTAAACACAAGTACTTCCTAGCTTTGGAATTAAGAAGAGGCTTCTAACAACAACCAGAAAGCAAAGGGCAGGTCTCCGCACAAAGCAATCACTGTTGATGATGATGAACACCAAATATATCGGCACACTTGTTATAGGTTGAATAAAGGAAAAATAAAATAATAAATATTTGAAAAATAAACAAGACGGTTTCTAAAACACAGGAGAAATCCAAATGGCATTCTGGAGCCAGAGAGGAAAAGCGTAGTTCTGAATGTTCCCTAGAAAAATGAGAATAAAATTTGCAAAGTGTCCTAGTACATGCAACAGGAAACAAGGCAAGCCTTCTTTAAAAGCAGAACTAAGAGGCTAGAAAAGGACGAGACAAATCCCGGATTACACAGACACATATCGTTTAGTGTGCTTCACGTTACTGCGTTCCACAGATAATGCATTTTTACAAATTGAAGGTTTGTGGCAACCCTGAGTTGAGCAAGTCTTTCAGTGCTATTTTTTCTTTCTTCACTCCTTTTTCAGTGCCATTTTATCAATAGCATTTGCTCACTTTGTATCTGCATGTCATATTTTGGTAATTCTCACAATGATGTGGGAAACAAAGGCAGAAGGAAATGTAGATAAAATTAAATGTCCTTATAATCTGCAGCCCATTCACAAATACTTGAGATAGGCAGAGTATGATGTAGGAAAGACATTATTAGGGGTTGAAGCCGACGGCCAAGAAAGAATTCTTGAGACATCTTTGGTGCAAAAAGGTGGTTTTATTAAAGCACGGGGACAGGACCCATGGGTAGAAAGAGCTGCAATGGGATCATGAGGAGTAGGCTGTTACAGAGTTGGGAGGGGGTTAGGGATAGGTTAAGTCTCTAAGGAATTTGTAAGCAAGGTTTCCAGGACCTTGAGGGGACTTAGCTATTGTTGGGAAAAGGTCATTTATTACCGTCTAATAAAACCTTAGTCATGAGACGCTTCAGATGTATATCGGTGGGCCATATGCTAGGGGGATGATTGCCAACACATATCTTGGGGGGTTTAGAGATAAAGGAAGTTTCCAAAGGAATTTTTATATGTTAAAGGAGATTTACAGGATCCTGGGGGGTGGGGGAGGGGGAGTTCCTACTAGGATTGCTTTTTGCCTTTAGCAAAGTATTAACATCAGGCAGTTGAGTTCCTAGGGGAGTATCACTCTGCCTGTTTGAAGGACTTGTCAGTGGGCTGTAGGTAGTAAGGAAATTGAATAATTTTTCTCCTGCCTTTGCTTCCCACATCACATGACATTCCTCCAGGAAACTCCCAACTGTCTTAAAGTTAAAATAACCTTAGTTTGACAATAGCAAGGCCCCCAGTATCCTGAGAGTCTTCTTTAGGATATGAAAGTCCTTTTGGAAACCTCCCTTTTTCCTTATGTCCCCTAACTCCCACGTATATAATCGGCCATTCCTCCCATCCCCAGGGCAGCAGCTCTTTCGGCCCATGGGTCCCCGTGCTTTAGTAAAACCACCATTTTGCACAAAAGATGTCTTAAGAATTATTTCTTGGCCATCAGCTCTGGACCCCACCAACACTACTCAAAAACCGTGTCAACAATACTTCAAACTTTTTCATCGCTATTAATATTTATTATGGTGATCTGTGATCAGCGATTACAACTCGCTGAAAGCCTAGATGATGGTTACCATTTTTTAGCAATGCTTTTAATTAAGGTATGTACTTTTTTTAGACATAATACTATTGCATACTTAATACACTGTAGTATAGTGTAAGCATAACTTTTGTATGTGCTTGGAAACCAAACAGTTAATTTGACTCGTTTTATTGCAATATTTGCGTTGTTGCGGTGGTCTGGAACCAAACTTCTAGCCCCAGAACTCTTCAATAACTGTGAGGTATCCCTGTATTACATACAAAAACTATGAGGAAATAGAAAATGCAGAAATAAACCTAAAATCCTTATTCAGAACAAAATAAAAATTCAGGTAGGACAGGATGGAAAACAATGGAAAACAATCAACACAGTCAGAAAGTTTTTACCAGAATGAGAATGGAAAAAAAAAAAATATTGAAGTTGACAATGTTGAATTTCACGTGAGCCTGGTTAAGAAATCCCCTAACCTTTTGTATTCTAGGGAATGGCTCACTGCAAAGAACCACCCTTCCTCTTAGGACTTACCTAAAACCCTTATCCTAAACCCCCTTATCTAGGATGAGGTCAGACACAGATCCTCCAAACCCCCTTTCTTTTTTTTTTTTTAAAGATTTTTTATTTATTTATTTGAGAGAGAGAGAATGAGAGAGAGCACATGAGAGGGGGGAGGGTCAGAGGGAGAAGCAGACTCCCTGCCGAGCAGGGAGCCCGATGCGGGACTCGATCCCGGGACTCCAGGATCATGACCTGAGCCGAAGGCAGTCACTTAACCAACTGAGCCACCCAGGCGCTCCAAACCCCCTTTCTTTAGATCACAAATGATTAGCTGAATGGTTTGTCTCCACCAATTTGGCCAAAAGGTCTGCTAATTTTGATGTCGTTTTTTTGCAATGTTGGTAGGTTTGGTGGGGTCCAGAGTCCACCGCCAAGAAAGAATTCTGGAGACATCTTTGGCGCAAAAAGGTGGTTTTATTAAAGCCTGGGGACAGGATCGGTGGGCAGAAGGAGCTGCTGCAGTGGGGTTGTAAGTGCTGACTGATTATATACTTGGGAGTTGGGGGTAAGGAAAAGGGAGGTTCTCCAAAGAACTTTCATATGCTAAAGAGGACCTACAAGATACTGGAGACCTTGCCATCCTCAAGGTTGTTTTTCCCTCTAGCGAGGCATTAACAGTAAGATAGCTGGGAGCTTCCTGGAGGAATGTTAGACTGCCTGCCTCCCTCAAGTATTTGTCAATGGGCTGCAGGTTATTAGGACGCTTAATTTTATCTACATTTCCTTCTGGAAGTTAGGTTATTAATAAGAATGCTTTTTTCTTGTAAATGACTAAAACATTTGTAAACTGAGGGAGACTCCTGTCTTGCAGGACTGTGATCTCTATAAGTTAACCATTTGTTTTTCCTTCCCTTAGCTTTAGGGCAGCCAGGAGTGCCTGAGGAAGGTCGCACAGACGCCACCTGGGAGTGGGGCTGGGGCTGGGGGTGGGGTGGGGTGTCAGCTTGTGCTTTGTCCTCAGCTTGCCTTCTGCGCCCTCATCAATTTCACCTGACCACACTTTAATCAGGGTTCGCCCCTCACTCAGGTCCCTGGACTTTCACATCTCTTCCCCCACCAGCTTAAGCAGCAACAAAAAGTAAAAACCTCTCCGTAAGCACCCCTCCCCAAAATCAACCAACCTCAGGGGAAGAATTCCCTGATCCACTTACCTATCACAGCACCTGCTCAAGCCACACCCCACACCCAGTTCTTTTCAACGTTGTTTACTGTATCGAATGATAGAAAATCCTTTCTGCTTGACCTTTAGGACACTTACAGTCTTACCGTTGGAGGGTTCCCCCTCAAGTAATATCCCTCCTCCTATTGCAACAGTCTTTTTGAATAAAGTCTCTCCTTACCTAAATGCAGATTTGCGGGTTGTTTTTTTTTTTTTTTTGACAAAATTAAGGGAAATAAAAACTCAGCCTAAAAATTTTAGGTACTGCTAAGAGGAGTGTTAAATCAGAACAGATGTGATATAAAAGCAAAACAAAACATTTTTTTGAGCTAAACAAGAACTCCTTACAACAAAAATATATTCCAAGTGGGGAAAATGAACTTAAAAAAAATCGTAAAATCACTGGAAGAAAATATGAATGGACAACTCACAGAGAGGATTCACGGTTTATGTATGTTCTCTCCCCTAGCACACATGCTCTCTGGGCATGTCACACAGTCTAGTAGCTTTAAATACAGTGCAAGCCTGGATTGCTCACGAATGTGTTTTCTAGCCCCAGTTACTTCCCAGCACTACACACTCACAGAGCTAGCTACTTGCTTGATTTCTCCGCGTATTGACTACAAAGAATCTCTGATTTCCCAAGTCCAGAGCAGAACTGCTCACTTTTGCAGCTCTTTCCCAAACCAGTTCAACAGCAGGGCCTCCAACTAGAAACTGTGGGCTCATTAATGTTCTTAATTGTTGGGTCCCAAAATTCCAGGAGTGATTTTTATTTTTATTTTATAATTCAGTTCATGAGTAAATTCTGCCCCTCTGTGTATAAAGCATATCTCAGGTCAGACTAGTTTTCTTGTCTTAGTGACATCCTTTCTGGTCTCCCTGCTTCTTTGCTGCTTCTTTGCCCTATTCCTTCCTTTTCCCTAGATAGCTGACAGAATGTTCTTCGAAATTGCATATCCGATCATATCACTCCTTTCTTCAAGACTCTACAACGATCCCGTTCACTCACTGAATAACAGCCAAGGCCCTTACGAAGATCTGCATTGACCCATCTATCACCCCTAAGCTCTCCCTGAAGACAGGGTTTCTTCTGCCCCTCACACCCACCTGCTTTATTCTTGCCTTAAGGTCCTGGACCGAGAGTGTCCACACACCATACATTCCATATATAATAACTTTTCAGTTTTTACATTTCTAATGTGTCATGCAGGGATTTTGTATTTTTCATAGTTAATGGTAAAACTGAAAGCAACATAAATAAGTGGAATGCTCTCATTTTTAATAATTTTAATTATTATTATTGAGTTTTTTAAGAGAAGATTTGCAATTATGTATAAAGAAGTAACAAAGTAAACACCACAAACGAAGGAAGAGCAAAGAATAAGCAAGTCGGATTCTTTTTCTAAATGTAGTCAATCAAACTTTTTAGTGTCTTTATTTTTATTTATTTATTTTTAAAGATTTTATTTATTTGACACAGAGAGAAAGACAGTGAGATAGGGAACACAAGCAGGGAGAGTGGGAGAGGGAGAAGCCGGCTTCCCGCGGAGCAGGGAGCCCGATGCGGGGCTCGATGCAGGGCTCGATCCCAGGAGCCTGGGATCATGACCTGAGCCAAAGACAGACGCTTAACGACTGAGCCACCTAGGTGCTCCTTTTTAGTGTCTTTAAAACAACAATATGTATTTCGAAAAAAACAGAGATTTGTCTTCTAATAACAGGTGTCATAGAAGAGAACAAGTCACACAAGGACAAACAAACTGAAATCAAGAAGTCGTAACTACTGAAAAATTACGTAATTACTGAAAAACTACTGAAAAGTCAAAAGTAATTCCCTTCCACAAACTACCCAGTTGATGTAGTTTTGGAATATTGGTGAAGTCAGGAGTCAGCGACCCAAGAGACAATTCTTGAGACATCTTTGATACAAAAAGGTGATTTTTATTAAAGCACAGGGACAGGACCCGTGGGTAGAAAGAGAAGCTGCCCTGGGGTTGTGAGGAATGGTTGATTATATACTTGGGACTTGGGGGAGGTAAGGACAAAGGGAGGTGTCCTAAAGGACTTCCATAAGTTAAAGAAGACCCTCAAGATACTGGAGGACTTGCTATTATCAAGCTAAGGTTGCTTTTCCCTCTAGCCAAGCATTAACATTAAGATAAATCTCCTGGAGGAATGTCACAGGTATCCCACCCAGGAGTGGGGAGGGGGGGGGAGGTTGCAGGGTGTCTCAGCCGGCCTTCTGCTCCCTCATCACCGTGAAGTTGAAAATCACACTGTTGCCGTGTCCAGTAACTGCAGGTGTACGACATGGAAACCAGAGCAGAGGCCTGGGTAACATGTCAGAGTGTCAGCTCCCAGAAGTGAAAGTCGTAAAATAAAATCCCTGAAGATAAAAGACTAGAAAACAGAGAAATGTGTAAGTTGCATGCTTAATATTGAATATCTTTTACCTGAAAACTAACCTTAAAACTAGCTTTTAAGATAAGAAATAGAGAACTTCCAGTACTTAATTATGCCCTAAGTTTAATTTAAGCAATTATGGAGGTGCACTAAGGCTCAGACACAATAGGGGCGCCTGGGGGGCTCAGTCGGTTAAGCATCTGCCTTCGGCTCTGGTCATGATCCCAGGGTCCTGGGATCGAGCCCCGATTTGGGCTCCCTGCTTGTCGGGAAGCCTGCTTCTCCCTCTCCTGCTCCCCCTGCTTGTGCTCTTTCTGTCAAATAAATAAAATCTTAAAAAAAAAAAAAGCCTCAAGCATAATAATGTCACTGCATTTAATACAAAATCAGGTCTTCTGTGATCATTATTTCTCACATTCAAAAAAGTTTTATATGTCTTAAACATTTTTAAGTTCACCCAAAGAATGTTTGAGAAAATAATATCAATAGCTTATCTGGAAAATAAAAAGGCATTTTCTACCTCTAAGTTATTTGTTGGCACAGATTCTATTTACCACAAAAAATTAGAAAACAGGATTTTTACATATTGCTTGCCTCTCTTTCTATAAATCTGGATGGAATCCTCTACTGTGTTTAAAGTAACAATTTACTTGTCTGTTCAAAAATATTTTCCCAAAACATGTTATGAAAATGTATTTTGGATTATAGCAGCAAATTACACAAAGGTGAATGTTGAACAGAAATTACTACCATCATTTCAACCATATTAGACAACTTTGGAGACTGTAATGGTAGAGTAAATCGTCTTCTTCAAAGCAGGTTGGTTGGGAATGAAAGAAAAAGTAAACCAAAAAAAAAAAAAAGTAGCCCCAGGCTCAAAGGGGCTGGACCTTCAAAAGCCACGTATCCCAGTTAATAGGCTAAACGTCCCCAGGCCTGTCAGGAACTATGCCCAAAGTGCTCTGTCATCCAGACCCAGGGAAGAGGCCTCCTCACTATCCACCTGATAAATAGAAACTATGTAAATATGTCATATAAAGTGTGTGTGCAGAATAGCATCTGTACTAGCTTGAATAATTTCCAGCAGGTTTTTAATTCCTTTTAATTCTTCCCACCAACAAACTTTTGGACCAAACTGAATACTTTTTAAATTGCAATCTATAAGAAAAATGCACAGTAATTTCATTGACTACTTTAAACCAGGATTATTTGATCCAACCACCTGTCACTTACTCTCATTTTACCTGGACAGTTCTCCTTGTCATGAGTATGACTGACGGAGCGTGAGGATGTGATGATTCTTTATGGGCTTTGGATCAATATGAAGGCCTTCTTCTTTCTTCTCTCAGGAAAACAACAACAACAACAACAAAAAACCAGACAAATCGGATTGGGTCTCAGGACACTGCAAACACAGGCAAATATAATGCCATGTGTGATTGGTTACAACCAGCAATTATGGCCCGGTGTCTATCCTGTAAAATTACTTGTCTCAACGGACGCCAGTTTTGCTGCTTTGTCAGATCTCTCCTTGCTTGAAACATTGCCTCCAAAGCAGTAAGTCATCTCTCACTGGTTTCCTTTCTCCTAAGATCCCGTCAGAAGCAATGGAGGAAGGACAGACACTCATTATTGCATTCCCAGATCACCTGACTTGGGAAGATAGATTGTTTATGCTAATATGGAAAAATCAAGCCTTTCCCCTGGCTTGGTTTGGTGATTCAAAAATAATCAATATCTAATCTAAACTTGTTATGACATTTGTATTTCTTCTTCCAAGAGGGAGAAAATCATAACAATATTATGCAGGGAAATTGTGACACTTCAACTGACAACTATTTTATCTTTATCATCCTCAGCCTGATTTTTTTTTTTCTGATCATCGTAGAGAAAAATTTTAAAATACTTATAAAGTAGCTTTCTAGAGATATCTTCTATATCAAAAAAAATTTTTAAAACAGTTTTCTTAGGAAAGTAGTGCACATTCAGTATAGGAACATAGAAGTAAGAATAATGCAAGGGAAAATACAATCCCATTAGCTGGAGATGATACCTATAAATATAGCTTCAGCATCCCAATCTTCCAAAGATCCCCAGCACTACACCATATATAGAACACTAGTCTATTCCCCTAGTGCCTTAATCATTTATTTACTGTTTTAAAAACACAAACAGATGGTCACCAGAGGGGAGGGGGGGATGGTGAAGTAGGTGATGGGGATGAAGGAGGGCACCTGTTGTGATGAATATCACACCTGGTGACATATGGAAGTGTTGAATCACCAGACTGTACACCTGAAACTAACATAACACTGTCTGTTAACTAACTAGAATTTACAAAAATAATAATAATAAATAAAGCTTAATTAGGGCACCTTTTTTTGAAGATATCTAAAATAAAGATGTTTCAACCATTTATCCACCAAAAAAATGAATAAAGTAAGGATATTTAAAACTTTGTTACCATCACACCTTTTCAAATTACTTCAAGGCTGACATCTGAAGAGTTTTAATGTAAAATAAAGCAATCGGTTTATACTTGGATATGTCCCATCTTCTCCAAACACATAACACTGACAGATTAAACATAAGAAGACAACAAAATTGCACAGCGGGGCTCATATGTAAGAAAATGCTCTTATGTGCCCTAGACAGAGGGGAAATGCAAATGGTAAAGAGACCAAAAGGGACAACCTGTGGGAGTCTGGGACGGGAATCAGCAGGGGACCTGAGAGTTCAGATCTGTAGCAGGAGACCAACAGTGGCTCACACACCCCGGGAAACCTGAGCAGGTCTCCCAGGCTAGAGATCCCTCATGAAAGAGGCAAAAGGAGGTGGAGGCTGTGGAGAACTACTACTTATTCCTAACTTGGGGCTATTTCTTCAGGAGAAAGTTTGGGCTTAGGGTAGCAGGATTAAGACTTACTCTTTTTTTTTTTTTTTTAAGATTTTATTTATTTATTTGAGAAAGAGAGAACACGAGCTGGGGGAAGGGCAAGCAGAAATGCACCTGCCTGATAAACCACTGTGTTAATCAGAGTAGATGTCAAGTGGGTATAAAAGAGACCACTAAGTAGAGTGGCCTATATGAGTCAGGAATTAGTCTGTGATTTGTCTGCACTGAGTAAGAAACTTTACTGCCTGACTCAGTCAGGGTCCAAAACGGCAGGTGTGTTTGGCCATCCCTACTCTGTGGCTTCTGGCTCTGGGTCCAGGGTGGTAATAATAGTTGCATTCATCTCCCAGCTAGTGGGAGAAATGTGAAAGCAAAGCAAAACAAAACAAAATTTTAGAGTAAAATGCTATTTAAGATGTCAGGGGAGAAAAACTTTTCCTCTACCCTCTTATGTTTTGTAAGTTAGGCTGTGTGAATTAAGTTTACCAAAAAAACCCCCAAAAAACCCAAAAACAAACAAAACAAAACAAAACAAAAAAACCACCCAAAAAACAAACACCAAAAGCAAAACCAAAAAACAGAAATATGGAGGAAAGCGATACAGATTTATTTATATTTTTATATGTATAGGAGTTCAGAGTAAAGAAGTGAAATTCAAAGTTTTTAGATGTGAGAGCGTCTATGCTCTTTTAACAAAGGAAAGAGGGTTTGGGCTTCAAAGAACAATGAAGTGTGAGAAGTGCTTAGGAAATACATAGGGGAACTAATAGAAGATCTGAGCTGTTCTAGTAAAGTTTGTTTATACAGATTCATCATCTTCACTGGTAAGGAATGTTGTTCTCACCCTGGCACAGGAGGTTAGGGAAATGCATGCTACCTTCACAAGGGAAATTTATGCCCTACTTCTAGGCAGATAAGGGGAGGGAAGAGAAGTCCTCCTGTATCTTTTGATTCTTAACTGCTTTCACCTCAAAATAATATTTAGCATATTTTGGTGCAGCATACGTGATCCACATCAAAGGGGCCAGAATGTTTCAATTCACATTCCATTTTCCCTAACTTATTCACATGCTCACCAGTAGCTACCAAGAATGTCCTAAAATTTAGTACCCGGCTGGGCTGCCATGGATTCAGCTAAGTGTGGGTAGGGTGAATATGGTGGGGAGTGTTCTATTTCCAAAAGGAAGAGTGAGAACATGGGCAATGGGAGACAGCTAGCTCTTTCCACCACAATCTGTTATGCCAGCCATCTAAAGTTTCATTCCCTCACACATTCACCCTTACCAAGGACCTGGCCGTTCATGCTGTAGAGAAAAGGGGGCGGATAGAACCATCATCTACTTTCTTAGGGATCGGGGTGTGGGTGGCAAGAAAACAGATACTTCAGCCTGAGAAAGTGCTGTCCTTTTTCATGCTGTAGCAAATGTTTACTAAAACAGTCACTTTAACAATTTGGAAGACAGATTGTGCTACCAAGAGACTCAAACTGTAGAGATAGAGAAAAGCAGAACGCCTGTGGATGTTGGGTGCTCCTTTGCTGCTTGAGCAACATATTACAAGTGAAATCTACCCAGGCAGGGAGTGGCCAGTTTGCAAACTGGTGATTGAAAGGACCTCTACTGAGCAGGGCGGCTCACCTCTGTTGGCCCAAAATCTAAATCATCTGACCGTCCACTCGGAGGAGGTCTCACACAATTAGAAGAGTCAGGACCCCAGACAACCTACCTGGAGGCTTCCCCGAAGCTGTCCCTTCCTTTAAGACAAGGAGAACCAGTCCAAACGCAAGGATGAGCCCTTACCTCCCCACCTGTCCTTTCAGAGGGTCCCAAGCTAGCCATTAACAAATCAAAGGAAGAAAAGGTGGGCCATGCACAGAGGCCAATTAGTAAAAAAGAAGTTTGGTAAGTTCAGAGTCAAAATAGGGAGTGAAAGTTGAGTGTTGTTATTTTGGTTATCATTGCATTACTCAAAAATAGAATCTCAGTAATATTTTTAAAGAATTGTATGGCATATGAAAAGAAAGCTTGGCCTAAATAAGAAACCCACAGGCTCCCAAACTGGATGAGTAAAAGGAAGGCATCTCCCGAAATGTGCTCTGTAGACGGAGGGCTCTGGGGGGAGTCGGATAACGGGGACCATTAGAGGAAATTCGGCTGACCCCCACGGCTCTCACTCAAACCACGGGTTGGACGTTTCTGATGCTGCTTCCTCTCTTTGCCATGTGATTTCTCAGCTAAAATCTTGATTAGATTGGGCCCTGAACTCTTGAGGACGGCCACGGAGCCACAGATATTCATGCTCCTTCAATCTTTGTTATCAGCAGTGACCGGGGGGTTTGCCTCAATTTTGTGTCCTACTCTCATGCATTCACCTGATCCATGAGACCTAATGTAGATCCAAAAGGCTATGCTAGATGGCGACAGACTTTAAAGTGATATATACAAAGTGAAAACAGAAAATCACTTCAAATTTTTGGAAGAAAATACAAGAGAACATTTCATGAGTGCAGGTTAGGGAATAACTTCTTAAACATGATGCAAAAAGTAAATAAAATAAAATGAAAATTTGATATGCTTGACTATATTAATAATTAATGCCCATGCTACGTAGAGGCCACAAACAGATAGAAGTTAAGTATGCCACAGACAGGCAGAATATGTGCATAAAAAATAAATAGACAATGGACTTGTATTCAGAAAACTGTAATAAATATGAATCCTTAAAAATAGTCAACTAGAGAGAAAAGTGGACATAGATCATCAATAGTCTAATCGAGGAAGTGGAAACACATAGGGCCACTGAACAGCTTAAAAGTTTGTCAATCTTAACAGCAAGCATGAAAAAAAAAGGAATATAATTGGCAATATTTTAGAAGTTGGCCTAATACTAAAATAGGGAGAAGAGAAGAAAATATAGTATAGATCGCATTCCCGATATGCATAACCAATGCTTCCACTTCTAGTAACATGGACCCTAAGAAACCATGGCCATGAGCACAAAGGGACAAGTAGAATTCTATTCATGCCAACATTATTTGTAAAACAGAAAAATGAGAAAAAATTATCATCCATTCATAAGGGAAGGGGTAGATAATTTGAACCATATTCCTCAAGTGGAATTTCATGTACCAGTTAAAATAAACCAAGCTACTGTACCAACATGTGTCAATCTCAAAAACGTAAAGATCAGTTAATATGAACTGTGTAGTACCATCTTTACAGAAAGACAAAAGAATAGTACATAGACCCATGGAGTAATATTGTGAGGATATATAAATCAAGAATACTATTTTTCTCAGGGCACCTGGGTGGCTCAGTCAGTTAAGTGTCTGCCTTCAGCTCAGGTCCTGCTCTTGGGGTCCTGGGATTGAGCCCCACACTGGGCTCCCTGCTCAGCGGAGAGTCTGCTTCTCCCTCTCTCGTCTCACGTTCTCTCCCTCTGGCTCTCTCAAATAAATAAATAAAATCTGAAAAAAAAAAAAAGAATACTATTTTTCTCTGCAGGGAAGGAATGGTACACGCAGTTCTCTGTATTTGTGGTATTTTATTTTTAAAAAAATAAATAAGGCAAATGTTAATGTTAATAAACGAGGTGATGGAAGTATGAAGATTTGCCAATCTTCATAAGATGTAAATACTGCATAATGAAAACAGTAATAATAATAATAATAACACAATAATAGTAATGATTATTCAAGGAATTCAGATCCTGGAGCCACCTCCCCAATCCGTAAAACATTGAATACCCCCTAGACTTTTGTATCTTGGGATCTTCATAGAAGCCTCAGCCACACCGAGATGTTTCTCCTCCCCTTTCAGTACACGCCAAGGATAACTGGTCTGACTCTACAAAAGAAAATGTAAATATAATAATGGATAAAGTACCACATATGTTTAATTGCTAAACATTTTTGAAATTGAGTATGTTCTAGATATAATTTTGCTTTTTCTTTTCATAAATTCATAACTAAAACCCAATCTTTGTGTATCCAAATTGCATTATATTTTAACCATGAAGCATAATCATCAATTTTCAAATTTAAAATATGAATTTTTGTGAAGGCATTAATTGTGGATTATGGAAATTCTGTTCTGGAGTTCAGTCTCCTCCATGCTATAGAAGAGTCAAACACAGGTTGTAAAACTGATAGCAGATGGAAGCAAAGCGAATCTGAGTGTGACCTCTGGCCCTTTCCATATAACCAGTGGATTCTCCTGGTGCGGTTACCTGTGTGGGCGCCTGCCCATTATTCTCACTGTCCCAGGGTCATCCTCCTCATCCTACAGGTACAGAGAGAAGAAGATGCACTTTATTCAAGGGCATATCATCCCACAGTGTCCTTCCTTGTAAATGAAATATCTTTTGGAAACACTGAGTTACCCAGTGAGAAGTTATTTTGAAGAAAAAAAAAAAAAACTTATTCAGAAACAATTGACCAGCATAGCATATAGTATGTGACGTGGGAAACAAAGGCAGAAGAAAAATTATTAAATTTCCTTACCACCTACAGCCCATCGACAGGTCCTTAAAACAGGCAGAGTGACATTCCTCTAGGGACTCAACTCCCTCAATGTTAATACTTTGCTGAGGGCAAAAGGCAATCCTAGCCTGACCAACCCCCCTCCCCCCTCCCCACCCCCGGCCAGGATCCTGTAAGTCTACTTTAATGTATAAAAATTCCTTTGGAAACTTTCTTTATCTCTAAACCCCCCCAAGGTACATGTTGGTAATCATCCCCCTAGCATATGGCTCACCGACATACATCTGAAGGGTCTCATGACTAAGGTTTTATTAGACAGTAATAAATGACATGTTCCCAACAATAGCTAAATCCCCTCAAGGTCCTGGAAACCTTGCTTCCAAAATTCCTTAGAGACTTAAGCTATCCCTAATCCCCTCCCAACTTGAAAGTATATAATGGGCCACTCCTCATGACCCCCGTGAGGCTCTTTCTGCCCACGGGTCCTGTCCCCTTGCTTTAACAAAACCACCTTTTTGCACCAAAGACATCTCAAGAATTCTTTCTTGGCCGTCGGCTTCGAACCCTAATAACATCTTTCCTACATCAGTATGTACCTGAACAGTATGTGTCTGAATTAGGTAATAATGCATAGAAAGCTAATGAATATATCTAAATCAGTAGATACTTATATTTTGCTGTCTTAATGTGAAATAATTTATAGATGTAACTTCTCAGTTTGAATGAGATGATCATTTTTTCCTCTAGAGTTACAGTGGGGACTGCAAGGGTGCTCTCCACAGTGGTCATCGCTGCTGAACAATTAACCTTGACCTTCATTAAGGCCTCTGCTCTGCTGGCAATATTTACTACTACTGGAGGGAGTCCTTTTCTTGCTGATATAACAATTTCATGGGTCGTAGTACTAACCCGAATGAAAGGACATTAAGACTAACTTTCGGAGGCTTTATTTTTTCTTCAAGTGAATCCATTATGGAGAGAATTTAATCCCTTGCTGACTTTAGAATTACAAAGCATAGTACTTATGTAATGGAATTATGCTAAATTACTAATTATCTTTTGTACATTTGAAACTTAAACAATTTCATTTTCCATAATCACTTTTTTTCCCATTTCAGTTTCAATAACTAAATGCACTTGTTAAAACGACATTATAAAGAAATCTTTGAGGGGAAAAGAAGAGAGTCCAAAGATTTAGAGTTCGATTTATATAAAAAATAATTATAATAATTTAATACTAATACTGTCTGATATGTTGTGCTTATTTCCAGTAGACAATTTCCTATTTATATTATAGAGGAATACATTAATTTTCAAAGTGTATATGAAGTTACTGAATTGAGGACAGTCAGATTTTTACAGGGTTATTATTTAATGGTGTCAAGCTGAAAAACATATTTTAAAAACTTATACGAAAGTGTTTTTGGTCATCATTTATTGTATTACTGCACAAGTGTGATTTTAATTTACTCAAAATGAAGAGAGAATTATGGCTTTAACATTTCTTTCTGGATTGTAGCGTTCATGTTTTAGATAGAAAATTGTTTCTTTCATTTTTTTTAAAGATTTTATTTATTTATTAGAGAGACAGAGCACAAGAGGCGAGTAGAGGGAGAAACAGGCCCCCTGCTCAGCAGGGAGCCCAATGCAGGACTCGATCCCAGGACCCTGGCAACATGACCTGAGCCCAAAGCAGCCGCTTAACGGACTGAGCCACCCAGGCGCCCCTAGAAAATTGTTTCTAATCTTGCCTTATGTGTATACTTTCAGTTGTTCCTTCCATGTGAAACTGATATCCAAATTCCAGAGTTTTGAGGACTAATTACCTATTATTATGCAGCTGAGAAGAGAAAGATTTAAAACTATCGTGTACATTTGGAGTGATCACTTACATTTCTAAGACTTTCTCTTATCAATTACTGGGTCCAGGAAACTTTGTGTGACCTATTCACTAGTGTTTAGTGAAGTTTTAATTTTGTATTAATAGAATTGTTTTCTTTTCACTAAATAAGATAAAAAACCCTACCATTTGGTAAGTGCCATTTGTATTTACTGTCTCTCAATGCCTTCTTATACATATACAGTCTCTATTATTTAAACTCATAAGGTAAGTATTAAGTATATTTTATAAACAAAGGCTTGAACATGAATAAAACTAAAATGACTACAGGCCACAGGTGGTGAATGGCTAAGAGCTGTGAGCATCACCCTTGTTTATCTGTCTGCTCTGTCTGTGCTCCTTCCTTTCTGTCTCACTGAGCACAGGACACAAGGTCAGTCCTCACCAGGATAGCCACAAATCTTGCATGTGTCCTCTCTTCCCCAGCACAGTCACACAGATAGAGTATAGCTCTCATGGGGACCACAGAGGCAATTTAGGATCTGAGGGAAATCTTGTATGTATATGCCTGAACAGTTATTAAAGGAGTAGAAATATATGCCTTCAATACTTTATCTAAAACATTTGGGAGCAGGTGTATTTAGAAAATCATAATGTTTTAACTAGTAGAAGCATAATAAACATTTCTTGTGGG
This sequence comes from Phoca vitulina, assembly GCF_004348235.1. Lineage (NCBI taxonomy): Eukaryota > Metazoa > Chordata > Mammalia > Carnivora > Phocidae > Phoca > Phoca vitulina. Next base: position 7,491,335 of record NW_022589747.1, on the reverse strand, counting down.
GATTGGTGGAAGGAGGCTCTAATCAGACATCTATATTTCTGCAGAGAGATGCATGAATCTTCGTGTTAAGTAAGATAAATCTTCTAGATAGCTTTGTTTCATTTTAAATGAGGTTTCTCTACCAAATAAGTTATTTACAAACCTTCATACTGCCTCCTTTTTTTTTTTTTTAATTTATCTAAACTCCATGCCCAATGTGGGGCTTGAACTCACAACCCAGAGATTAAGAGTTGCATGTTCTACCAACTAAGCCAGACATGCACCCCATATTGTCTTCTTTTTTTTATTTTTTTAAAGATTTTATTTGTTTGAGAAAGAGAGAGAGAGAGAGCAGGAGCACAAGGAGGGGGAGCGGGAGAGGGAGAAGCAGACTCCCCACTGAGCAGAGAGCCCGATGTGGGGCTCGATCCCAGGACCCTGGGATCATGACCTGAGCCGAAGGCAAACGCTTAACCAACTGAGCCACCCAGATGCCCCCCCACCTCCATTGTCTTCTTTTTAAATTTCAGAATTGTGGGTAAGAGAGACAGTTGCCGCTGAAAGTCAGGTTTGTGTGGCAGCGCAAACATGGACTGACTCACCTTGTCCGTACATCTATGATATTTCCAGGGTTTGGGCACAGTTTGATTGTCCGATTTTGATGAGACTTAAAATTTCTTTGCCTAGATAGTTATAACTAAACAAAGCAAAGCAAAAAATACGATTTCTTGAATCCTCAACTGGTAATTTATAAATTAACACTTTTCAAAATGGTTCACAATTATAATTTATTATATGCATGAATATTTTATAATAGATACTGTGATGATAACATTCTGTTGAAACTGAACATAATGAGAACAGCTATTTGATGACAGAGTCTCATTAACTATCATTTATGTGGACCTACTTTGAGATTATTTGCAGATACTCAATGTTGGTCTTAACAATTTTTGGAAATTATTCAGATCACTGTGGTAGAATCTGAATTTGCTGCCACTAAAATGTGCATTTCCTTTTTTTTTTTCTTTTAGTCTTATTGGCTCATTCTCTGAAAGAGTCCTTTCTCCAACATAAATTACATCCTCATGAGATTTTTCTGTGTTGTTCTAAATCACTGGTACATAAGGCAGTAGGAAAATTTGGTAAAAACATATATATACTCTATGTGTACTCTAGTCACATATATTAACATTTCTATAAAAATGTCTGTGGTAACACAGACCAAGATTCTGAATTTTTTGACACTGAATCATATTGAAAGCTTTTAAACAGCAAATATTATTTCAGTACCATAAGGATGATGTGGCATAATGTAATTATCCCAGAGTAAAATAAAACAGAAAAAGCTTCTCAGACTTAGGGTTCAGGTCGGTTTTTGTGAGCTTTGCAGCTAACTCATCCTCATTTTAATCAACCAGGATGACTTATTTTCTCATTACAAAAAATGAATTTGCTCTTTGCTCAATTCTGTATATTTCCAAAATATTTTACCCATTACATACACAAAGTGCATAAATTAATTTTATTCTCTCCTACAACTTTTAAACAATGCTACAATAATCTTCACATGGAGATAATTACCACTGATATTTTAATTAAGCTTGATAATTGATAATATTGATAATTCTCATGAATATTGAGTGTTATATATATTTTTTTAAATTTTATGAAACAGCAACAGAAAACACACCTCAGAGGAAGCAAAAGACTGGGGGACACACACACACACACACACAAAGAGGGAAATGCAGTTATGAACCTATTGACCAAATATTTATTTGTTAACTGTGCTAAATTCACTCAGTTTAGTAATTGTCAATTTCTAAAACCCAAAGTTCATTAAGTCTCTTCATTTTACCTTTACTCTGACCTAAGACATCTGTATATTTAGTAGGTTATATTTAGTATATTTAGTAGATTATATATATAATATATTTAGTAGATTATGAAGATATATGTACCTTTATATTTAGATTTAGTAGATTTATAAAGAAATTTGATATACTATTTAGTATACTTAGTATATTTAGTAGATTTATTTAGTATATTTAGTAGATTATAAAGGAAAAAAAAAAAGGAGGAGGGGGCTGCTGAGGAGCTAAAAAGAGTCAAGTGTATATATTCCCATAACCTCTTCTCTTGAGTTTTGCACTGGGTCTGAAAGTGAATTCCTAACATCAGATACATCCATATTCCATATCAGTATATTCCAAAAGCAGTAGACTGTCATTATCCCCTAGATTGAGGTTAAAATTATAATACCCTTTTCCTACAAAGACAACCTTGTTGATACCTAGTCACACAGCTCAGGATGCATTGTTTTGATGGGACAAGAACGAGCACATTGGGCTGTCAGTGTTTTCAATAGAGACCACAAGAAATTTAACAAATTTAACAATTTAAAAAATTTAACAGTTTAACATCCAAACAAATTTAACAGACAAACAAATTTAAGAAACAACAAATTTAACAAATATAACAATCCAAGCCCTCTGGCTACACATAGTCCTTGCTCTCATTTGCAGTAGGGTCCAACAAATTTAACTAACCCCAATCCCAGTGCGTGAGGAGGATGGAGTACTCATTAGTTTAGCATGTTTATTCTACAACTCTGTATCATTTCAACACCAGACTCCATATACAAAGACTGCATTGAACCTCTTCCTCTTTGACTCTTCACTTTGAGAGGCCTATTTCCTTTCATATTTCTCCTTCATGATCATTTACTAACAAACATACCCACGGCTTGGTATCTTAACAGAAGAGATGACTAATGAAATCTAAATAGTCATAAAAGGAAAATTCCCATGAACTAGATAAACACAAGAATTACAAATGTGATGAATAGGAATAAGATGCTACAGAAATTGATATTGCCAAGCGTATCATTTCAGCCACATTTCAATACTCATAACAATTACTTAGAATCAGCAACAACGCACAGCTAATCAACTGCATCTGTTCATCTTCACAGCTGTTATCCCGGAAAAAACACTACTGTCCTCCCCACTCAGTTCCAAACACGCTGTGATTGTAATGAACACCTATCCTGATGAGGAATGCAGCCTAACATCTTGGAGAAAATTCAAGTAGAGGTCCATTTGAAAGTCAGAGATATGTAGTTACCAAGGAAACTAGCTTGTGAGGTAATAAAATGGTTTAACTTCAAGCTCTATAAGTTTATTTTTTATCAGAATCAACTTCCTGTTCATTTCACGCCCCTAAAATGGTTAGAAAAACAAAATAAAATTACAAGTAATATAAGCCAACCTGCACTTAAAATACTAAATCATTTATTCACTCATTTGTAGTAAAGAAAATATGTTATTTTCTGGCCTTTACTGATACTTTCAGCCATATATACATACATATGCCTTCGTAGTTATTAAGTGGACACACAAAAATGGCAGGAAAATGCAAAGTAGTAATTAACCAGTTAAAACTACTATAGGGTGTTAAGAGAACATTTAACAGGGAGCGCTCACCTAATCAGGAAGTTCAAAGGTTGATTGCTTTCTTTGAAAACATATCATTTAAGCAAAATCTAAATGGAAATTCTCTTTAGAGAAGGAGGTGGGAGTAACATGAGAAAAGTCTTCGATGGAGAGAAGCATAGGATTCCCATTTTTAAGTAGAACGGTTTATGACCTGGATATGAATGGTCAAAAGGACGGTGGAAAGAGGCCAGGTGAGGAGACAGAGCATGCCTCACCTATTCAAGTTCCTGAAGGGTCTGGGGCTTTATCCTGAGAACAATCAGAAGCCCGCAAGTGTTTCTGAGTAGGGGAATAGCCATTATTTCAGGAAAACTCTATTTTGAAGAATATATGACCTCTCTGAGGCTAAATATGTCCTCTGAATATCTCTACATAGTCTCTCGAAATTCCTCAAATGCCCATTCTCTATTTCACCTTGTCTGCCATGTGATCTCCCATGTTACCTGCTTCTTGACCTGCTTCCTGGAAATTGACCTCTCACTGTCCACAGGGCAGTTGGTCTGGAGTAAAAATCTAGCCCTCTTCCTCTTTCTTGTCTGCTCCCTGGGCATCATGTCCTACAGATGCCACATCTTGCCCTTCTCGGAAAGATGATTCCTCTGAAGCCTCTTCCTTCAGCTCTGTCTTAGGTCTCATAGCTCACATCTAGTGTCCAGCAACAAATGGCCATTCCCATCTCACTTTCCAGACCTATCTTTTATTTACTGTGGGACCATGCCAGTATTCATTTGAAAATTCGGATTTGATGTTACTCAGTTTTATTTTCTAAACTTAAAAAAATACCAAAAAGTCTCCAAATAACTCTCAAAGCATGTGTCTCCAAGTTCTATGTAGTTTGACCTTAATGTATTTCTCTAGTCTCGCCTCCGCAAAACCCACTTCCCTAGGCTTTTGTTGCATCCCTTTAACTTCCTCATCCTTTTTCCAGTCTTTGCTAATGTCTCAGCCTGTGGAGATCCTAATGATGCAACATGCGTTTTTAATTAAGTCTCTGGTTTCACATGGAATAAGAAAAGCTACCAGTTATCGAGGGCTTACTTTGTGCCAGGCGCTGTTCTGAGCAGGTTCATGCACGACAGTGCTGTGTGTGGTTACTCTTACTCATCTCATTTTACAAATAAGGAAATCGAGGCTCAGAGCATCATGCACCTGGTAGGTGGCAGAAAGCAGATTCCAGCGCCTAAGCATTCTGCCTCCAGATCCCTCAGGCTAAACCATGATGCCATTCGTTCTCACATACCTCGCTGTGAGCCCCTATCACATTTCTGATATGATTTATATAACCGACTCTCCCACTAAATTACTGTCTCTTGTGGGTCCATGTTTTGTTTTGATCCTTGTCTTTTCCCTTTTTGCCTTCTCTGCAAGAATACAATAGGTTATTAGTAGAACTGTGTTGAATACTATGCAGTGGTATAGAGCGTGTTAGAAGCCTGCCGGTGGGGGGCCTGGGTGGCTCAGTCATTGGGCGTCTGCCTTCGGCTCGGGTCATGATCCCAGGGTCCTGGGATCGAGCCCCACATTGGGCTCCCTGCTCGGCGGGAAGCCTGCTTATCCCTCTCCCACTTCCCGGGCTTGTGTTCCCTCTCTTGCTGTCTCTCTCTCTGTCAAATAAATAAATGAAATCTTAAAAAAAAAAAAAAAAGCCCGCTGGTGCAATCCTAGCTGCCCAGTTATCAGCAGTGAGACTTTGGGAAACATAAGCTTGCTCCTTCTCTGCTCCCTTGTGTGCAATATAGGGATAATAGAGCAGTGCAACCTCTCCGTAAGGTGTCATGAGGATTGAAAGGCGTGTCCGTGTGTGAGTGCACGTGTGTCCTACATCAGTCCCTGGCTGGCTCATTAAATGTTTATTTAATTTAGATATTGCCAGTACTATTTATTTTTGTTTTGACTTTCCATACATGCTTCTAGTTGGGTATTCTCCCGATATATAAACTTATTTCTCGATTTATTTTCAATAACGAACAAAACATTACATAAGGAGGAAATGAGAAATTGTAGGTGACAGGTGCCTGGTCTGCAAATTTGCAGAACCCAGAGTCTTTTGATCCTGGGGCTTTCCTGCCGTCCTCTAGGTTGGCTTGTGAACCCCTGGGGCAGTTGTGTCCAGAATCCCTGAGCCTGGATACACTAAACAGAGAGAAGGTTTCTCACACTCTGCTCTTCTTTCCTGTTATCCTTATCGCAGCAGATCCATCCACCCATTTCCATGCCAGAGGAGCATGAACAGCACGGCTTCTCCACACCTTTGAGGATTTTCCCTTTTCTGGCATTTAATTCCCTTTTTCCCTTTGCCTGGGTCCCAAATATTGCAAAAACATATGCCTGAAGCTTCCTTATCAGAACAATACTGCCTTCTTCTAAGGCAAATATAAATACCACTTGTTCTCAGAAATATAATCCTTACCATTTTCCTTTTCCAAAGACAGTAGGTGAATTTTCTTAGCAACTAAATCCTCTCTTGTTATCTTCTTTTATTTCTACTTGGCCAGGAGGACTGAAAAAGACAGCAGGGAGGCAGTGAAAATACAAAACTGGAATATTTGAATAAAAACCTGCATAAAGAACCTTTCTCCTTCCTAATGAGGAGCTGAATAGATAACTTTATAAAATATCTAAAAACCACAAGTTCCCCCAGCGTCTTCTCTCTTTCTTACTTCAGTATTATTCTATATCATACTCTCTTTGCCCCAAAGACCAATTTTCCCATTTATTCCCGAGTATTCATTCTCTCTGAACTATTGACTTTGACCCTTCCCTAATTAAAACAAATGCTTATCTTTTTGGTAGAAGTTCATCTCCACATTTTTTTCTCATTAGAGGCCATAAATAACTGGTATAGGGATAACTCCTCACATCTCTGCCATCACTCATAGACTTTATTTGAAGCCCTTTTCAGGTGCTTAAGACAGCATCTCAAACTAAGCTTTGCCCAGAAACACATGGGATTTTTTTAGAAAATCCCATTTATTGCTCCGTAATTTAAAATAACAACATACTGGATGGAAAACACCATGTCATTAGATAATTTTGCAATGACAGAAATTTCTAATGGTCAGTAACAAATGCTACCTCGAGAAGAGGGGCGATAGCAGCTAGGTTTCCCTGTCTCTCTATAGACATTTCCTCCATAGCAACATGTAAGAAGGAAATGAGCAATGGACTGCTTAGGTGAGCTTTGCCCTATCCTTCACATTCTGATTCACACAGTTCTCAAATCCTACTCTTGCATTACTACCAGTTGAATATAGAGTATGTGTAGTGGCAATTATCTATCCTACTTTAAGGTGTGGAGAATGCCTTCTAAATAAGTTTGAGTTCATCCCTTCATACCTTGACATAAATGGACATTGTTCAGGCAAAATTCCCTATAAAATGTAAAATGTAGCCACTACTTTGTACTTTTTTCCTTCCTTTGATCACCAAACCACTTTAATACTATGCTCAATTATAAACACCCATTTTACCTTAATCTGCTTAGAAAGCTTCCCTTATCTCTTTCCTTTGGCTGAAATCTTACAGTGGTACTGATGGCAAGCCTTCAGATGACCCTCAGTCAGGATCAGCTTAATTCTTCACTGCTCTTAGCAGACCATAATTTTCTCACCCTTGGGCCAAAACCCTTCCTACTTCAAACTTCAGGTCAACCCGTCATGTTAGCTATCCCTCCTTCTTCATTCTCATTTTCTCCAATCAACTAAAGTAGACATCTCTTGGACATTTCAGAACTTCTCATGTTCACTTCATCTAGATCAATAGTATAATATATGCAGGCATTTACAGTTATATTCATACTCTATTATATAACATTTATGTAATCACAGAAAGATCTAACAAGAGGTGCTGCTCTCTCCTGTATCCATAGCTGAATGTAGTTGGACCACAGTAGACTCCTGACCTGGGAGAGCCAAGTGATTGGATCATTAGTGGAAAACTTGTTTTTCTGAAAATTTGAAATAAGGGCTACAAAGACTTGAACAGTGATATAACAATAGATTGCAAGAGCCATGGTCTATTATCACCTATGCTGAGCTCCTCAGGTCTATCCTGGTACCCCACTCCCTAAAAGCCTAGTTTTAACCTTCCCCTGTATTCAGTGCCTTACCTTACTATCGTTCTCACAACATTGGTGCATCATCATTAAATTTATCATCTCTATTCTTACCTCACTTCCCTTTCTTCCAAAAAATGATTTCCTGGATAAGTACTCCAAGGACCCTGTATCAGTTAGCTACTGCTGTGTAACAAAGTAACCAAAACTTTATGTTGTTGAAACAACCATTTACTTATTCACAATTATTCAAGTTAGGAGCTTAGTATAGTCTCATATGGAGCCTATCATTCATCTGCACTCAGTCCCAAGTTGTATAGGTAGCTTTCCTGACCTTAGCTGTGCTCTTTATACATTGCTGGAGGCTTCAGCTAAAACAGCTCATCTGATTTGGGACCCGTTTCCATAGCTTTTCATTTTCCATAAGGCTAGCCCGTGGTATAAGCAGGGATTCCACGAGAGAATGAGGGAAAGCATGCCAGTCTCCTTGAAGCCTAGGCATGAAACCTGCACATCAACACTTCCACTGCATCTATTGAGCAAAGTAAGTCACAAGGGCAGCCCAGACTCAAAGGGAAAAGAATAGGCACCGTCTGTAAATGAGAGAGGGTGAAGTGTAACATTGCTAAAGGAGCTGGGGAAGAGTGAACAATCCTAGTCAGTTTTGCAATCTGCCACAAACTCACCCTTATGAAATCTCAGTTCCTTGGCCTTCTTACTAACATGAAGCCACATCTTTCCTGCTTTCTTAGGCTTTTGCATTGCCAGGCAAAAAATCCTATTAATGTAGAGACTAATCAGTCCCATGACAAAATCATTTTTGCCATTTTGAGGTACGTTTTTAATATTCCTCAGAAAGTCTTTCAGGGGGCGCCTGGGTGGCTCAGTTGATTAAGCAACTGCCTTCGGCTCAGGTCATGATCCTGGAGTCCCGGGATCGAGTCCCACATCAGGGTCCCTGCTCAGCAGGGAGTCTGCTTCTCCCTCTGACCCTCCTCCCTCTCATGCTCTCTGTCTCTCATTGTCTCTCTCGCAAATAAATAAAATCTTAAAAAAAAAAAAAAAAATTTAAAAGAAAGTCTTTCAGGAAATTCTCCCAAGCCCCTCACTGTCTACTTAAACTCTCTCCAATCTCCTTGAACCACATATACAGCTATATCTCAAACCTATGAGAAAATGAGATCAACACTGTGTGATGTTTCATCGTATGAGTGCAGGTGTCATTATTCTGTGAAGGCACAGTAATATTGAAAGTCCTGTAAGGAGAAAGATATGCCAAATTTTATAAAGAATGGAGTGAAAAATGGCATTATTTGTAGTGCCAATCACCTGCATCTCATAAAATTAATGCATCATTTAAACAAAGAGTACAGTCAATCTATCTAGTGTAGAAAAATAGGGAAATAGACAAAATATTTCAGCTTTATACTTACCACTCTCGATTATTAGTTGTGAACTGTGGGCAATGCATTGTCTTCTCTTGGTCTCTGTTTCTTAATCTGTAAAATAAACAGATTGAATAAAGTGATCAGTAAGGTTACTTATAGCAAAAAATATATTCAACTAGGGAATTTGGTCTGGAAATATAAAAAAGCCCATAAGTTTAATGTTCTGCAGAAATAAAACAAAACAGGCCATTTGATGTTTAATGGATAAATATTTAAAAACCCTCTTCTTAGGGATATTTTACTCATGTATTTTTAAAACTTCCTTTCTTTCTTTTACTACAAGCACATTTAAAGAAAGGCAGAATTGTTCTATAACAGATATCCATCTGTTACTTCTTTTATACTTTATTACAGTAACATATTTTCATAGCTATAGTATAATCACTTCCCTGTAAACAATGATAAAAACACCATTCAGGATTGTAGTAATTTGAAGAAAGGAAGAATATACAGATACGGTAATGTTTCCAAATATGTAGAATGTAATGATTCAGCTGTCACTACTACTTAGCTTTCAAGATAGCCAGCAAAGTTTATTTTCAAATTTTCTTTATAATAAATTACTCGGATATGAATGGGGAATTGAATGCTTGTCCAGAGCCAAGTGTCAGAGCTCTAAGTGAGAGTTCCCATTTCCCTCATGATGGACACTGTGCAGCGCTCCCTAGTGTCTGTAACGTGAAGTTTCAGCTCCATGACCTTCCCTCTGGATCAGGCACAACCTAGACCAAGTTCTAGGCCACTCTTCAAAGCATATCCTAATAAGGCTGCTGCGGGGTGGGGTGTGTGTGTATCTTGTAGATGGTCTATTCCATCTGTCCTGTTGACTGAAGTTACTCACAAATGAGATTTTCAGAAATTTCTCTAGGATTCAGGGCTTTTACCTTTATTGTTAGGATAAGGATTGCGTGTTAGACCTTTTTATTTAATAAGTCTTAAAAATAAAATGAGAGGTAAATCTTTAAAACGATTAAATTAAGTCAGAATTAATTCAAACCTCTCTTTATATAGTCACACTAATTTTCTCCAAAAAGTAGTTTTTTAAATTTTTTTTAATCTTTTTTTTTTTTTTTAATTTTATTTATTTGACAGAGAGAGACACAGCGAGAGAGGGAACGCAAGCAGGGGGAGTGGGAGAGGGAGAAGCAGGCTCCCCGCTGAGCAAGGAGCCCGATGTGGGACTCGATCCCAGGACCCTGGGATCATGACCTGAGCCAAAGGCAGACGCTTAACGACTGAGCCACCCAGGCGCCCCAAAAAGCAATTTTTAATAATGCTGAAGGCATGCCACTCACTTTGGGACAGGTAGCCTTCCTTAGTCAGTATCTTCTCCCTCTCTCCCTGGGATACCCAGCTCTTCCAAAAATTCCTGTGAGTTAGATGTGACTATTTCTCTCTCAAAACCTACAAACAAAAACCAAATAACAGATAACAACAACAACAACGAAACAATACTATTACTCTGGTTATTAAAAAAAACAGACAACCAGTATAAAAGTGTTGTAGATCAGTAGCATGGAAGCTGTAATTTTCATTAACAGTTTATTAAAGGCATAGGTTCCCAACAAAGCACATGCTTGCATCATCACAACTAAAACACAACTCTGTGACATAGATATCATGTCCTCATTTACAACAAGAAAAGTGAGGTTTTGCTCTATCAGGTAACTTTCTACAAGTAGTACCAGTGGTAAATGGTGGAGGTAAGAGAGGATCTACACCTGGTGAGTCCTCCTTAACATACTCAGTACTGAGAATATGTGACTCACAATGCCAGTTTGTCACGGAGTTTGCTTTGATGTGAAATCAAAGGGTTTAGACTTAGTGGCATCTCTTATCTCTTCCAAGACTGACTCATTTATTTCCAGATGCCAAAGATATTTCGGTGGGAAGACAGTGCGAAACTCTCTCTACTGAGCATCAGATGAAATAAAGCCCACTTTGGTCATCTATTTCTGTACCCCAGGATCATTGACTCAAACAAATGACAGCTTAGTTATGGACAGTCCTCAGAAATGTGCCTCATAGTTTAAATAAACCAGACTGGCTTCTAATTTGAGATAACAGTGAAACAGTCTGTACTCATTTTTAACTTTCTATTAACTATGCTGCCAAAGGCAGAAAAAAAGACTGATATGTTGTTGTTCTGTACTATTTCTAGCCTAAATTTGGTGGGCTTCCTGGTCATTATGCTGCAGAGGTGCTATTCTTGAAAACCCTTCTACTCCAAATGCAGAGCTATCATAGATAATACATAAAAAGAAAAAAAAAACGAGAAAGACACACAAGATCAACTTTATACTAAATGTTCCATTGAACAATTAGGACTCCTGGACTGATGCCAGGAAGCAACTCAGTAACCCCCTCCACTCCATTCCTGCTTTTGTACAAATCCACTTCTCTGGGCTATTTCTTTTCACCTCTTTGAACTAGATGTGGGGCAGGTTCTATTTTTCCTCCAGTTACACTCATAATAAAAAATCCTCCGATGTCATCTAGGCACAAAACAGTCTTAGTTCAGTAATTACTATGTCCAGTTCTATGTCATAACTGAAACCTTAGTTTCTTTCTTTTTTTTTTTTTAAAGATTTTATTTTATTTATTTGACAGAGAGAGACACAGCGAAAGAGGAAACACAAGCGGGGGGGTGAGAGAGGGAGAAGCAGGCTTCCCGCTGAGCAGGGAGCCCGATGTGGGGCTCGATCCCAGGACCCTGGGATCATGACCTGAGCCGAAAGCAGACGCTTAATGACTGAGCCACCCAGGTGCCCCTTAGTTTCAATAACGTTTCTCTCTGTCCTCATTGTGGACCATCCACAGGGAGCGGCCGGCTTCTTCTCTCTTCCCCGCCCACTACTTCTCTGCTCTCGCCTCTTTCTAACCAGTGCTGCTTCAGCCCTCTCCAAAGTAGAACTGGGAGCAGGGAAGGGAGGGAAGACAGGAAAGGGAAACAGGCAAATCACTTTTTGACTAATACACCATGAGTTCTAGTGCTCGTGTGCCTGGCTGGTATGAACGCGGTGTGCACATATGGGTTCTCTAGAGAATCTCCCATCTCCCACATGGCGTTTGCATCAAACAAAGGTGCTCTGTCTGGGAGCAGAGCAGGGAGCCTGATGCGGGGCTCGATCCCAGGACCCTGGGATCATGACCTGAGCCGAAGGCAGACGCTTAACTGACTGAGCCCCCCAGGTGACCCAAACACAATCCCATTCCTAATCTGTGATATCTGCCTTGCTCCATCATCAGGGCCACAAGCCAGCCATACCCTTACACCTTTATTTTCCTCAGGAGTTTGTTAGAGTGCAGGCTGCTGGTTCCTCTAAACACAAAAGTGAAATTCTCATCCTCCACTCACACACTCACAAACTCATCCCAGCGTGGGGGAAGGGCCGGCCATACTCACTGCATGTTACAGTTTACTCCTTATACATGGTCCTAACCTTACTTATTTGCTCAGTCTCTCCCAAGTGTTTTATAAGTTGGAGATCAGTTACAAGTTAAAGCACCAGTTGTCAGGCACTTTATTTTCGTGAAACGGAGATGACTGTCTGACACCTTAGTTTGGAATATGTCAGCTAAAACTCAGGTAAAATTAAAATAAAATAGTTATGATTCTATTTTAAACACACTCTTATAGATGTTCTAGATGCAAAACAATGAGTAGGGATTACAGGGGCAGACTCGGTGAATTTCAGGTGAGTTTCAGGTCCAGAAACAGAGATGATACTGTAGATCCTGATAGAAGGTGGTCCACCACAGAGTGAGGATTAGAACTAGGTCCACTGGGAAGGCAGAGACTGCAATAGGACCCCCCTAATTCATGGGCTGTTGAGCCTAAGGAGGAAAACACAGCTTCATCCTTCCTCACTGACAGCTGGGAAATAAAGGCTCCACATAGAGCTGTGCCAGATCCTGGTAGGTCTGGCAGGGGACAGTAAAGCCTGGTCTCCATGGCAGACATATTCACAACATGAAATCTGGAGGTGGTGTTTAATATCAGAAAAAATAGACTTAAAGCAAAAATCTAAATAGAAAAATATGGGTAATATATAATGATTCATGGAACAACACAAGAGGGAACAAAAGTCATGAATACATTATCATGAAATTTACAGAGGAAAAAATCTATAGAAATACAAGGAAACGCTAATAATTCCACAAGGAAAAGAGGAAATTTTAGTAAATTTCTCTTAGAAATTGATTAATCAAGCAGACAAAATATTAGTAAGAAGACAGACACTTTGAGTAAGAGAAATAAGGGGCTAAATTTAATTTAATGGGAATTATATTCATCCACACAGATTTTAAACAGTAGGGCATTTTAATGCCCAATTTTGAAGAATATGATAAAAATGTGTATGTTAATACTGAATGTGAGCAAGTCAGTTTTTATCTATATATCCTAATACATTTTCAGCTATAAGAAATTTTTTTTGAATGTGATGATTATTATTTTAAATTTGTGTTTCCATTTTCTAAGGCTGTGATCAAACTTTTCCATGGTGTGTCTTATGTTTGTGGACACTCATATGCTTAAAGCAACAGACTTTAAGTCTCATTTTAAAACACATAAAGGATTTCATGCAAAACTGATTAAGAACTTTTAAAGCACCTAAAAACAAAAAACAAAAACCTTTAAAGTAAAGTAGAAATCCTCAGAAGTCCTGGAAACTGATGCTCAGTATGACAGGAAATGAAATGACCATTCTTGAAACTTTATTTATACCATCATATCTCTTTCGAGCACCAGAGATGCTAAAATAACTGGAAAGACATGTTGCAGAAATTTAATCAAAGAAATAGTAAAGCTGATAATCACAGACAAAAAATGATGACATCTCAGCCAATAAACAAACAAACCAACACTGTGGACAGTGGAATTAGAGAAACAGCCAAAAATTTAAATTCAGAATTTCATTGTAACTATTAAAAAAAAAAACAAAACAAAACTCAGTTTTACCCATTTATACACTGATTAAGTCACCATTGTTGTGAACCCAGAAAATATTTTGGCATTTACCAGCTCAGGTACAAAAGCCCTGAACTCATAATATTCTGCAAATATTTGCAGATTTATAGAAGTAGAGATGGGGTTTTTAAAGAATAACACACTGGAAGTAGTTCACTCATGTAAGTAAACACAAGGCGAATACAGAGATTGTTCCAATTAGAGACTTTCATCCACATTTGACAGTGTGATATAAGGAGGGGTGTTCTGGCCAACGTATGAACATTTAGGGAATATATTAGTTAAGGCCAGTTAATTGCCAACTATATTAAAAGCAAATTATTGAATATGCTTCCTTTTTCTCAGCTTTATGGATATGTGAGTGGAGATTAAGTTATTGTATTTTGAACTTCATTGATTTTTATTAAGAGAAAGATTCTTATTTTATTAATATAAGACATCAAAATTTTTTAAAAGATTTTATTTATTTATTTATTTATTTGAGAGAGAGCAAGCACAAGCAAGGAGAGGAGTAGAGAGAGAGGGAGAGGGAGAGGGAGAGAATCTCTAGCAGACTCTGCGCTGAGTGTGGAGACCCACATGGGACCAGATTCCACTACCCTGAGATCTTGACCTGAGCTGAAACCAAGAGTCGGACACTTAACAAACTGAGCCACCCAGGTGCCCCAAACTTCAACAACTTTTTAACTAAAATTTTCAATATGAAATATTTATCCCAGGCAAAGTATGACATATTATTTTAAGAAAACAACATCTTGAAATGAAAATTTGTGTATCAATGGTCATTATTTTTGTGTAAGTCTATTTTGTCTCAGTGTTCCTACCTCTCATGAAATTCATTAAATCTTTTTGTTCGTTTTACTAACCTGCATATCTGAGTTTGGATTCTCTCGGTGCCATATAACATAAAAAAATCTTAAAATTTTTTTTTTCTTTTAGACATAGAGTCATGTCTAGCCAAGTAATATTGAGACAAATATCTTTTCATTACTGACTAATCATAAATATTTCAAGATTTCTCATTAAATAACTTATTTTATTGAACATTTTTGCAATGTTTGAATGTGCTTTTACAATCTATTGTTTATTTTTATTTTGCAAGTTTTTAATTTAATAAGGTTGTTGTGTTACCTTTTACTGATGCCAAGTGTTACTGATTTTTCTTTTTTAAATTTTTTTTTAAGATTTTATTTATTTGCGAGAGAGAGAATGAGAGACAGAGAGCATGAGAAGGAGGAGGGTCAGAGGGAGAAGCAAACTCCCTCCTGAGCAGGGAGCCCGATGTGGGACTTGATCCCGGGACTCCAGGATCATGACCTGAGCCGAAGGCAGTCGCTTAACCAACTGAGCCACCCAGGAGCCCGCCAAGTGTTACTGATTTTGCATTAAAATTAAAACTAATGATACATGACTTTCATTTTAAGTATATTCAAATTTTAAGTATATTCAAATTTTAAGTATATTCAAAACTGAATCTTTATAAAATAATATTAGATAGATTACAATATATGTTGTCAACAGTTATCGCAAGATGTGCAATGAGTAAACAAATGCATGAAGCTTGGAAAATATTTTGCCATTTAATATTTACTCAAATATTCTAGTGTCCCTGTTATATAAGAAACTATGTAAGAAAGAGCAGAAAGGAGAACTGTTTTTAAAAAGAAAAATTATTGCTTTTCTCATCAAGGTTAGGTGCTCTAGTTGGCATTTTTCATATGCTATTTCATTTAATTCTTGTGAAAATCTGAGATTTACTTTTGTACCTCTTAGTTTTAAGGTCAGAAAATAAAACCCAAAGTGGCTAATAACTTAGAGTTTCATTATTAGGAAGTCATGTGAAACACATTTGAATATCAGGCTTCCTCACCATACCATACACTGCTCAGGTGCACACATCAGTAAGAAAGTAGACATGAGCAATATGATGCTTTCCCCCGAGGCTTCCACACCAAGGATGGGCATAATAAAAAATAACATGTATCCATGCGATTACTGTGTAGCTGTTGGAGAACAAAGCTAAATTCTGCTCTGGGCCTCAAGACATCGAAGAGGAAGTGACTTGCTCACAACCTGAAGAATGGACTAGTGCCTTCAGACAGAAGAAAATGAGAGGGTGAGTCCGAGCAGAGATGCACAGTTTGATAGAAAGAAAGAGTAGGGCATAAGGACCTAACAAGCAATTCCAAAAATAAATCTGGATGCTTCGAAACAAAATCATACCATTTCTCTGCATCAGATACTGTAACCAAGATGTTTGTGGCCATATGCTTTCTCCCTGCCACTTGCCTATGGGGAGTCCCGTGACTGGTTCCACCCAATAGACCGAGAAGGAAACAGAGTGTGTGGTTTCCCGACTGGAGCATTTACAAGGAGGCACCATGCTGTGGTTCTCTCTGCACTGCTGTGGCAACATAGAAAATCCCTGTTGCGGTGGCCATATTCACCATCAAAGCTCCCCATGTTCCTGTTCTCCTTTCTGATCATATTCGTCACCGCAGATTGCACCACTTTCATTAGGAACTGTATTTTTGATAAATAAACCTTTAGTGTGTAAGGTCACAGAAATTTAGGGATTAACTTGTTACTGTAACAAAACCTGGGTATTCTAATTCAAGTACAACAAAATTATAATTAAAATGATAATTGGAAAAATAATTGCAAAACAAGATGGAAAGGCGCTAAAATCAATAACATGAAAAGTTCACACAAATCAATTAGAAAATGATTGAACCTGCAAAAACAAATATCTCAAGATATGATGAATATACAACATAAATAGTTCCAAATTATGTGAATAGATGTTCTTTCTTTATAGATAATTACAGAGATGAAGATTTAAACAATTACACATATTAACCACTTTGTCTTCAAAGTTGGCTACTATTCCAAATTATAACCCCAAGGACTTGAAGAACACCTCACAAAATATGACAGAGCACTCTGTGGTTGAGGGCTACATAAATGCTCTTCACCTTCTCCTTTGGACTTTTGGACACTTCCCATATTTTTCAATAAGAATGCAATGATTTTGTTATCAGGAGAACTTCATTTAAAAACTGGTTCAGTTGGTAGAGGATGGGAGTCTTGATCTCAAGGTTGTGAGTTCAAGCCCCATGCTGCATGTAGAGCTTACTTAAAATAAAAATAAATAAATACATAAAAAGTTAAAAAAAACTAAAATCGTAAAAAAGTAGAAGTATTTAGGATAATATTTGAATAGTACTTATATAGTGAAAGCTTTTGTAGGCATGGAGACATTTCAAGAATTCCAAAGAATAGGGGAGCCTGGGGTGCTCAGTAGTTAAGCATCTGCCTTCGTTTCAGGTCATGATCCCAGGGTCCTGGGATGGAGCCCCTCATCAGGCTTCCTGTAGGAAGCCTGTTTCTCCCTCTCCTGCGCCCCCTGCTTGCATTTCTTCTCTCACTCTGTCAAATAAATAAATAAAATCTTTAAAAAAAAAAATCCAAAAATATATCAATTGTATTTTATTTTAAAGATTTTATTTATTTTAGAGAGAGCGAGAGAGTGAGAGAGAGAGCACAAGCAGGGAGAGTGACAGGCAGAGGGAGAATCAGCAGGGACCCTGACGTGGGGCTCGATCCCAGGACCCTGGGATCATGACCTGAGCCGAAGGCAGACACTTAACCGACTGAGCCACCAGGCGCCCTCTATCAATTTTAAATATATTTTAAAAGTATCTGAATCTTTAAACCATTATTAATACATTGAAAAGTACAAAATGTTTTGTGTGAAAATGAAATAGGATTCAACAATTGAATACGATTCAAAAGAGTGGGATAAAATTATGTTAATAATCTATAAATATCGGGGCGCCTGGGTGGCTCAGTTGGTTAGGCGACTGCCTTCAGCTCAGGTCATGATCCTGGAGTCCCGGGATCGAGTCCCGCATCGGGCTCCTTGCTCCGCGGGGAGCCTGCTTCTCCCTCTGACCCTCCCCCCTCTCATGTGCGCTCTCTCTCTCTCTCATTCTGTCTCAAATAAATAAATAAAATCTTTAAAAAAAAAAATTTAAAAAATAATCTATAAATATCTAAGTATGTAGAAAAGTGAGAGAAGGCACCGAGGACGTCGCTGCAGGAAGGAAACCATCCCGCCCTGGTCCAGATCCGCGGACGCTGCAGGAAGGAAACCATCCCGCCCTGGTCCGGATCCGCGGAGCCTGCCGGGACTGGGGGCGGGGCGGGGCGGGGTTCCGCGCCTGCGCAGCTTGGGCTTCCCCTTGCCTGAGGTCCTACCTGCACCGGTAACTATCCTTAACTGTGCCCTAAGGTGTTGGAAGCACTCTACAGCGTGACCTGGCAGCACTTCTCTTGTACCAAAAATGTGTCCTACTGAGATGAGAGAGAGTGTAATAAATTGTCATTTCTGCCGTAAAAATATGACCAGAAGAGAGAAGTCATGTCTTGAGTGAACTTCACACGTTGAAAATGTCACGAGGGAGTTTTCTACTAGCTGTGGAAGCTGTAAAAACAGATTAAATTCTAGCGCCAGAGATATCATTACAAATCTCATAAAAAAGATCAAGATGGATACAGCGCTGCCCCTGTAATTCGAACCTCTCAGATCTCTCAAGGTTCAGCAGGGAACATTAAATAAGAGTGAAGCATCCACAGCGGACAGCATGGAAAACTCTCAAGGGAACACTCTATCTTCTGGCTCACACATTTAAAAGTCCTTCCATCGAAAGGAAACTTTTTCAAGGCAGCATTTACCCAGACACTCCAACATGTTTCCTGTTTTAGATCGTCCATGCAACGTGTCTGTGCTGTTTCTCATCCATGGGGAAATTCTGAGCAAAACGCTGAATATTTGTATTCATTTAAATCCTAAATGATTATTGGTTATGAAAAATGTGTTAATCTGCAGTTTGATGAAGAAATAAAACATCTGTTTAAGAACCGTATCAGTTAAACTTCCAAACTGGAGTCACTGATAACAGGGTTTGGTGAATGGCAGCCCTCAGAACAAATCTAACATACCACCTGTTTTTGTATCATGAACTACAATAATCATTGCCTTTTAAGTGGTTGGAAACAAAACAAAACAAAGAATAATAATATTTTGTGACATGTGAAACTTATATGGAATTCAAATTTAAGTTTTTGTAAATAAATTATTAACAGAACACCCTCACGCTCATCCATTTATAAATTGTCTATGGCTACTTTCACCTTGCAATGGCAAAGTTGATTAGGTGTGAGCTCACACGGCTTGTAAAGCTGACATTATTTACTATTGGGGCCTTAATAGCAGAAGTTTGCTGAACTCTAATGTGTATCATTTTATCTGCAAATATTTTAATCCCATAATTATTCCTATTTTTTTTTTACAAAATATAAAATATTTTAAACTTCATAAATTTCAACCCCTGCTTAATTTAAAAACATAAATAATAAGATATTGGGAGAAAAAAATCAAATTAGTATCTACTGTCTGAAAATAATAAAGGACAAATAAAAAGTGATAAAAATTCAAGCCATGAAATTTATTTATTTATTTTTTTTTTTTCAAGCCATGAAATCTAGAATGTTGCAGATAAGGCAAGATCCGGAATATTCAAAGGAACATGACCTGGCTCCTGACCTCACATTCCAGTTGTAATATTGAGAAAAGAAAATGTGTCCAAAATTTAAGACTGGCCATTATTATCAACCAAATCATGGGGAAAAAAATAAATAGACTAAGGACTGATTCAGCAGGTTGGAGAAAATAATGAAGCCAACGCAATAGATGGAGAACCATCAGAGATCGATTTTGGCCAAGTGCACACTGCATCAGAAGACATAAATCCCACGGGGGCAGAATCTGCCTCTTGCTGGGTAAGGAAGACATTAATGGACCAGACTTCCAGACAGTTTCATGGAAGATAAAAACAAGTCACCCATGGATAGAGGATTCAGAGAGAAACTCGTTCTTGCCTCAGAATTCCTCACAGCAACAAATAATTCCAGAAAAGCAGAGAATTGCATTCACCAGGAAATTCAGGAAATAAAGTATAATATAAAATTTATACCCAGTGAGATTGCTATATACACATGAACACAACGGTCAGAGATCCTCAAAGGGGAGGGGGGATAAAAACAACAAGCACAGTGACCAAATAAATCTGGGAAAATGATGCCCGGTTCCAATTCAAAACAAAACAAACAAAACAAACACAGAAAAGGCTAAGGGGAAAAAAAAAAAATCCAGCCACTTCTAGATAAATCATAAGAAAAATTTCAGGAATGGAAAAGCCATTGCAGGATGATGAAGGTGATAAATACTGAGTCCACTTAACTGTAGAATCAAGTCTGCATAGCTAGAAGGATGAGGTTTCCAAATAGGACAGTAAATACTATAACTCTCCCCAATGTAAGATAGTAAAAACCAAACGCAGTCAGGATGTGCAGAAGAAAACAGTGTGGCCAAATTAAAGCCCAATTATATAATTTTTGGTAGCAGATATCAATCAACAACACTATAAGTCATTTGAAATATTACATAAAACATTTTTACCAAAATCTTTAGGTGTACACCTAAAACTAATGTTACATTGTGTGTTGTGTGTCAGTCATACTCAAAAACAAACAAAAACACCTTTGTGTGCATGTGTGCCTTTATAGATGTTGTCTGGATTGTGGAAGCATGCATGTTTTAAAAATTCTTTTTTTTTTAAGATTTTTTAAATTTATTTGTCAGAGAGAGAGAAAGAGAGCACAAGAGGGGAGGTGAGTGGCAGGCAGAGGGAGAAGGAGGCTCCCCACTGAGCAGGGAGCCCGATGCGGGACTCGATCCCAGGACCCTGGGATCATGACCTGAGCTGAAGGTAGATGCCCCTGTTTTAAAAATTCTTAATAGTTTTCTGTGTTAAATTCCTCCTTAATGTGCATATAGAATAATTACAATCATGGAAGCTTAATTTACAAATGGGGGTAATACCTTTGAGAAACACAGGCAAAAGAGTGAAAGAAAAGCAACTTAAAAAAATATATTTAACAAAAATAATTAGTGAAAAGACATGCAGAAGGGAAAATTCTCTAAAACTTTGTGTCATCCCAATATTTACAAAGGTTGTGGTATATAGGTCAGTTTTGCTTTTTTTTAAAAAAAATTTAAATTTTGGGAGCACCTGGATGGTTCAGTCTACCTTCGGCTCAGGTCATGATCCCAGGGTCCTGGAATCAAGTCCTGCATCCGGCTTGCTGCTCAGTGGGGAGCCTGCTTCTCCCTCTCTCCGGCCCCTGCTCGTGCTCTCTTTCACTATCTCTCTCTCTCAAATAAATAAATAAATAAATAAATAAATAAATAAATAAAATCTTATAGGAAAAAACAGAAACAAATTTTAATACTTATTTATTTTAATCATTTTTTGCTTTATCATTATAAAGAGTCAAAAATATACTTACAGTATTATCTTCAGCTCACAATTTCTAATTAATAATTGTTGAAAACTTAGAAAATAGAAGTAAATAGATAAAAAATCACCAACAATTGAACACACCAATGCAAACCACCGTAGTGAAAATAATGAGGCCTATGTTTACAACCCCATCATATATATATATATATATATATATATATATATATATATATATATATAGGTTTCTTTTCAATAATATGACGTAGTTCTGCACTGATCAATTTTCCGACCAATATTTTTTTTAGTATCTTTCCAAATCTACAAATACTTTTTTTTTTTTTTTAAGTAGGCTCTATACCCAGCGTGGGGCCCAGTGTGGGGCTTGAACTCATAACGGGGAGATCAAGACCTGAGCTGAGATCAAGAGTCAGATGCTTAACCGAGTGAGCCACCCAGGTGCCCCTATACATACTTTTTTGTAACAGTCCTTCTAATATTTGGATACTCCTCCATTGTTTGAATATTCCCTTGTTTTCTACACTGAGAACAATAAAACTTGTTTTTACTTTTCTCCTACCGTCATTGTATCTGTTCATTAATCCAGAAAATATTTACTAACTGCCCAACCAGTTTCAGTTCCTTTCTGGGCACCAGAGCTACTGTGTTGAATGCACCCATTGCCTAAAGGATCATACAACACGGTAGTTAATCAAAAACAAGTAACAGGTTCCTTGTCCTCCACATGGTCACCAACACTTGTTATTTCTTTTCTTTATTTTAGCCATTCTTTTCTTTTCTTTTCTTTATTTATTTATTATTATGTTATGTTAATCACCATACATTACATCATTAGTTTTTGATGTAGTGTTCCATGATTCATTATTTGCGTGTAACACCCAATGCTCCATGCAGAACGTGCCCTGCTTAATACCCATCACCAGGCTAACCCATCCTCCCACCCCCCTCCCCTCTAGAACCCTCAGTTTGTTTCTCAGAGTCCATAGTCTCTCATGGTTCGTCTCCCCCTCCGATTTCCCCCCCTTCATTCTTCCCCTCCTGCTATCTTCTTCTTCTTCTTCTTTTTTTTTTTTAACATATATTGTATTATTTGTTTCAGAGGTACAGGTCTGTGATTCAATAGTCTTACACAATTCACAGCACTCACCATAGTACATACCCTCCCCAATGTCTATCACCCAGCCACCCCATCCCTCCCACCCCACGCCCCACTCCAGCAACCCTCAGTTTGTTTCCTGAGATTAAGAATTCCTCGTATCAGTGAGGTCATATGATACATGTCTTTCTCTGATTGACTTATTTTGCTCAGCATAACACCCTCCAGTTCTATCCACGTCATTGCAAATGGCAAGATTTCATTCCTTTTGATGGCTGCATAATATTCCATTGTATATATATACCACTTCTTCTTTATCCATTCATCTGTCGGTGGACATCTTGGCTCTTTCCACAGTTTGGCTATTGTGGACATTGCTGCTATAAACATCGGGGTGCACGTACCCCTTCGGATCGCTACATTTGTATCTTTGGGATAAATACCCAGTAGTGCAATTGCTGACAGGTGTGAGGTGGTATCTCATTGTGGTTTGGATTTGCATTGCCCTGATGATGAATGATGTTAAGCATCTTTTCATGTTTCTCTTGGCCATCTGTATGTCTTCTTTGGAAAAAATGTCTATTCAGACCTTCTGGTCATTTTTTAACTGGATTTTTTTTGTTTGTTTTGTGCTGAATTGTATAATTTATTTATATATTTTGAATATTAACACTTTATCAGATATATCATAGTATCTTGCAAGTATCTTTTCCCATTCAGTAAGTTGCTTTTTTATTTTGTTGATGATTTCCTTCCCTGCAAAAGCTGCAAAAGGCTTTTTTTTTTTTTTTTTTTTTGATGTAGTCCCAATTGATTATTTTTTGCTTTTGTTTCTTTGCCTCAGGAAACATACCTAGAAAGATATAGCTCTGGCCGATGTCAGGGAAATCAGTGCCTGTATTCTCTTCTAGGATATTTATGGTTTCAGGGCTCACACTTAGGTCTTCGATCCATTTGGAGTTTATTTTTGTGTATGGTATTAGAAAGTGGTCTAGTTTCATTGTTTTGCACGTAGCTGTCCAGGTTACCCGGCACCATTTATTGAAGAGACTGTCTTTTCCCCATTGTATATTTTTGCTTCCTTTGTCACATTAATTAATTTACTGTATAAGCATGAGTTTATTTCTGGGCTTTCTATTTGTTCCATTGAACTATGTCTCTATTTCTGTGCCGGTATAGTGTTTTGATTATTACAGCTTTGTAGTATATCTTGAAATCTAGAATTGTGATACCTCCAACTTTGTTCTTTTGTGGATTGTGAGGATATGGAGAAAAAGGAAACCTTAAGCACCGTAGGTAGGGATGTAAATTGGTACAATCACTGTGGAAAACTTTATGGGGTTTCTTCAAAAAATTAAAAATAGAAATACCATATGATCCAGTATTTCCATTACTGGCTATTTACCTAAAGAATGCAAAAACACTAATTAGAAAAGATATATGCATTCCTATGTTTATGGCAGCATTATTTACAATAGCCAAGATGTGGAAGCAACCCGAGTGTCCATCAATAGATGAAGGATAAAGAAGTATATATACACGTATATACAATGGAATATTATGTAGCTATAAAAAGAGGAGATTTTTGTCATTTTGTCATTTGCCATTTGTCATTTTGTCATTTGTGATAACATGAAATATTATACCAAGTGAAATAAGTCAGACTGAGAAGGATAAATACTGTATGGTTTTACTTACTTTTACCAAAACAAATGAATAAACAAACAAAAAGCAGAATCAGACTTATATTTTTATTTTTTATTTTTTTTATTTTTTTTATGTTATGTTACTCACCATACATTACATCATTAGATTTGATGTAGTGTTCCATGATTCATTGTTTGTGTATAACACCCAGTACAGAGAACAAACTGATGGTTAACCGGGGGTGAGAGATTGAAAGGATGGGCAAAATGTATGAAGGGAAGTGGGAATACAGGCTTCCAGTTATGGAATGAATAAGTCACAGAAGTAGAAGTCATAGCATATGGAGCATAGTCCATGATAATATAATAGCACTGTATGGTGACATGGTGGCTACAATTGTGAGCATACCATAATGTATAGAGAAGTCGAATCACTATGTTGTACACCTGGAATTAATGTAACATTCTGTGTCAATGATCTCAATTTTTTTATATCTATAAATAAAGTATAGTTGACTCTTAAGCAACATGGTGGTTAGGGATATTGGCTCCTTGCGCAGTCAAAATCCATGTATAACTTTGGAATCCTCCAAAACTTAAATACAAATAACCTACTGTTGACCAGAAGGCTTATCAATAACATAAACATGTTGATTAACACATATTTTGTATATTATATGTATTAATTCTATTCTTATATTAAAGTAAACTAGAGAAAATAAAATGTTATTTTGATTTATTTAAAAACTGTTTTTACAGATTTTATTTATCTATTTGACAAAGAGAGAAAGGAGAGAGAAAAAGAGCACATGTGGTGGGGCAGGCAGAGGGAGAAGCAGGCTCCCCGCTGAGCAAGGAGCCCGATGTGGGGACTCAATCCCATGACCGGAGATCATGATATGAGCCAAAGACAGTTGCTTAACTGACTGAGCCCCCCAGGAACCCCTCCTTCCCTTTCTTTCCACCCTCTCCTCTTTCTTCTTCTTTCTGATAATTAATTTTTTAGCATTCTATTCATTCAATTTCAAAAAGTCTCAAAATCTCGAAGAATCAATCCAATTTTTTCTATATGAGTTTTGTCATGGTGTCAAAAAAGTCCTCAATTTATTAAGGTTTACATAAATGTACATCAATTCCTTTTATACTTTTATTATTTTTATATTAAATTTTAGATTTATTTTTAAATTGACTTGGAATATACTAAAAATCTCATTTCATTAGCTGAGTGCCATTAATTAATTAAGCCATCCAATTCTGTTGCTATGGAATGCTACTTTGTCTCTCTGTCCATCCTTCTACCATTTATCTTTCTCTGTCTGTCTGTCTCATTCTACTGGATAGTACTTAACCATAGGAAAGTGATTACATTTTATTTTATTTTATTTTTTTTACATTTTAAAACATTAATTTATTTTTATAATTAATCAATTTCCTGAGTCTTTATATTAATTTTTCTAGATTTTCAGATGTTTTCCATGAAGTAAAAAAAAATCATATACAAATACTATTTGCCTTTTCTCTTCTGATAGTTATATCTTTAATTTTCCCATTGACATGATAATTTTAGTAATTATTAGAAGTTCTTCAACAACGTGTAGAGTTGCTGATGGACATTCCTTTTTTAATTCCTTATTTTAACAATTATGGTTCTAAAAAAAAACAATTATGGTTCTATTTTTCTTATCAAATAATATATTTGACTTAAATATCTTTCATTATCTTAAGGAGTCATTCAATTCAGTTTTCTAAAGCTTAATACATTTTGATTCAAGATTGCATTTAAATTCAAGATTGGATGTTGAAATCCAATGTGTTTTTTTCATAATCTGTACATTTGGTGAAAAAAAAATCATGATTTGAATGACTTGTCAATTGTGTTTATAAACATCAATGTATATCCTCTGTGCTTCATTCAGTGTTTCAATATTTCTTCCTTTACATTGTTTGCTTGTGATATCTTTTAAATATTTTGAGCTACTCTGTTTATAATCTCTCTTTTTTTTTTTTGTTATTTGAATGTTTATTAAAAAATTCTCAAAATGACATGGAAACATGTTTACTCTATAAATAAAAGCACTTAGATGTTAAGAGTGTACATTATTCAATAATTTACATCATTACAAGAAAACTGGGTGTGAGTTAAACAGTACAAACTACCACATTATATTCATATTCCAGTCATTGTTCATCATCCACTATTTAATTTTTATGTTAGTAATGGATGTCTGTCTACATCAATTATCTTGAGAGTATCAAAAAGTGAATTGCATTTCAGTATAAAAATCCAAGTAAAATATTCTCAATGGCTAACGTCTGGTAAGATTATCTGTTTAATGGAAAGTGCAAAAGAACTGTCTGACAAGTAAGTTGGATTGGCATAGAAAATCAGCTTTGCTAGACAAAGGGGTTCTGTGGTCAAAAAAGTTTGGAAAAAACTGGGTCAAATAAAAGTAAACAGGATTTTATGTACCTTAGGCTTTATCAAGCTCCCTGAAAAGGGTGAAAATTTCCCAAATTCATTTGCTCATTGAAACTCCTTCACAGATCTCCTATGACCAAAATTCATAAGAACACCTTTGGAAGAGGATGAGTTAGAGAATCATATAAAGAGTTCTAATACAAAGTGTCATCTGGCAGAAATTTATATGAAGAATACCATACGTCATTTTTAAAGTTTTGCCTCAACCACTAGCCTCCAAGTAAAGAAAAACGAGAACTGACCTCAGAACAGTACAGTGACTAGATTACCTGTAAACTGGCTGTTAAGATCCCAGGCTGCTGAGTCATAGTATCACCCTTATTCAACATGAATGATATGAGTGTGTTTACATCAGTTTTTCCCAACAAGACTTCTAATTAGCATCCTGTATTTTTTTTTAATGGCTCAGTTAGCATCCTCTCACATTATCAAATATATGTTCATGGAAAAAAACTTAACATCCAGAGGACAAAAGTATATGGATTATTTCATCACACATTTTATACTGCTGACCAAATGACAGCTAATTATATAAAATTATAATGTCAAAACGACTATCCAATACTTCCTTTCCAGGTCTGTTAAAAGTAAAAGTTGATTTAAAATTCTGTGAGTTTATAAAAAGTTTTCTTTCAAGATACTGCCGTTCACCCTCCATCCTTTAAGAAACACTGAATTTTATAAAAAGCATAATTAATTTGGTCACCAGTCATTCTAAAATCATGTCAATTTGTACTCACATTTGAAGCTGGAAGACCTTCAGTTAAAGTGTAAGAAAAATACATGTTTTTTAAAATTTTCCCTAAGAAAGACAGACGTTTGCCAGAAAAGCGGCTGGATTAATTACAATCGCTCACACCAGGGATCCTAAATGCTAAGGATTTGATGGCCACTTTGCAACTTCCCACAGTAATGCCACAGAAACAAGCCGTGGTGCCTACATAAAGTTAAAAATTATGAGTTTTAATGCAATCCAATAATTCTGTTATTTAACATGGATGAAACATTTTAATGTATTTAGATACATTCTCATAATTAAATAATATTTTTACTCTGTCATTGTGTTTCATGATTTTTGTATGTTTTTTAGCTTTTTTCTGCTTTTTGCTACTTCAATACACTTCTTTTATTTGTGTATTTCTATACGTAGAAATATGTTCATACCAGCCTTCTTCATAATAGTTGAAAATTGGAAACAATCTGAATATCAACTAATAGCCAAACTGATGAATAAATTACAGTATATTTATACAATGTTATACTACATGGATATATATTACACTACATGAAACAAAACCTGGAATAAACCGACGGATCTTGGGCACCAAGTTAACAAAAAATACTTATTTTCATTTCAATCTATTTCATGGTTATTTGTTGATACATATGTTGTTCTTATTGTTTCACATTTGTCTTTTTCTTCTTAAATCTATTAATGCTCTTATGATTTTCTAAAGTTAATAGTGTTGTCTTACAGACATCTAAAGTGGTATTTATTTAGTGCTTACTGTGCTGCAATTTTTCTTGGTAGTAAAGATGCTTCATATCTTCAATTTTAATAACTAAGATAAACTAACAATAATATTAATAATAATTTTACACTGTTAACTGTGTGCCAGACTCCTTTACATAATTAATGTAGATGATCCTCTCCAAGCCCTATGAGGTGGACATATTTTTATCCCCCTTCTATAACTGAGGGTACTGAGGACAGAGAGGTTAAATAACTTCGCAAAATTATACAGCCAATAGGGATGCAGCTGGTAGCTAGAGATACAACTTACGAGAATGAAGCAAATGATGTTTATAATGCCCCTACCCTGAAACACAGTAAACAATCAAAATGGTAGATTATTTTGTCTAGCAGGTGATCTTGCGTTCCAAATAATTTCTTACAGTTTTGTGTCAGCCTGGAGCTAATGTCATTCTTTGAATTTATCTACAAATAACCCTGTTTGCTTCAGTAACTGTTACAGAGTCATTATTATATTTAACTCTACTGCGTTATACTAAGCAAATTATAAATGACTACCCTGCATAGTGAAGGAAGTGATTTGTTTTTGTTTTTAAAACTTAAAGCACAAGTGGTATATTTTTTAATCCTCATAGTATCTCTATGAGGAAATTAAGAATGTTATCTTCATTGTTTTCAGGAAGACATTTGGATAAATGTGTCTAAAAATCTTAGGAGATAAAGAATTTAGAAATTGGAAACCATTTGTTTTCCATTCGTGAGAAATTTTGTAGAAGTTTAGCATCAAGAAAACATTGTTATGACAAAATATATTTATCAGCCGTATTAATTTTGTTTTAAATGCCCATTTTTGATTAAACAAATACTTATTTGTAGGCAAAATCTCTGCTCCTATGGGATTTATAATCTAGTGGAGGGAGACAGAAAATAAATGAGTATACATTTAAATTACATAATACATTGGATGAGCTCTGTGAAGAAGAGTAAATCAGGAGAGGAATGTTGGTAGCACAAAAAGGACTGTGATAGAAATACTAAATATAGAGGTATACTAAGTTATATATATAAAGTGTATATATATATGTGTATATATATATACATATATATAACACTATTTATACATACTTCAATCTTTAGGGGTATTTATCAAGAAAGATAGGTTATTTTTCTAAGGTGAGATTTTCAGAAGCATATTTATATCTATATATCTATATCTATATCTATCTATCTACATTTCCATTTTGGTAAGAAATTTTAACATGAGATTTGTCCTCTTAAATTTTTAAACACTAACGAATATTTAACTATAAGCACTATGTTGTACCGTAGATCTTGGGAACTCATTCTACCCTCTGCTTCTGTAAGTTTAACTATTGTAGATTCTTCATAATAATGGAATTATGCACCATTTGTCCTTTTGTGACAGGTTTATTTCACTCACCATTGTGTCCTCCAGGATAATGCATGTTGTCACATACGGCAGAATGTTCTTCTCTTTTTTTTTAAACTTTATGTATGTATGTATATGTGTATATATTTTTAGAGCAGTTTTAAGTTTATCATAAACTTGAGAGGAAAGTACAGAGATTTCTCATATCCCCACCACCACTACATGTCTCTCTCATTACCAACATTTCCCACTAGAGTGGTGCATTTGGTATAATTGATGAAGCTATACTGACAAATGATAATACTGCAAATTCATTATTAGAGTCTACTCTTGATGTCATACATTCTATGAGTTTGGGCAAATGTATAATGACATACATGTATCCATCTTTAGTACAGAGTATTTACACTGTTCTAAAAATCCTCTGTGATCTGCCTATTCAGACCTTCTCCACAACCCCATGGAAACTACTGATAATTTTAAGATCTCCATAGTTCTGCCTTTTCCAGAATGTTATATAATTGGAATTACACAGAATATAGCCTTTTCAGATTGGTCTTTTACACTTAGTAATATGTATTTAAGTTTCCTCCATATTTCTTGTACGGTAAGAATATGATTAGTTTTGTAAGAAATAGCCAAATTATCTTCTAAACTATCTTCTGTATCATTTTTTCATTCCCACTAGCAAAGAATGAGAGGTCCTACTGCTATACATCTCTGCCAAGCGTTTGGTGTGGTAGGTGTTCCAGATTTTAGCCATTGGAATAGGTGTGTTGTGGTATCTCGTTGTTTTATTTTACATTTCCCCAATGACATATGCTGTGGAATGTCTTTTCATAGGCTTATTTCCCATCTGTATGTCTTCTTCGGTGAAATGTCTGTTAAACTCTTTGGCCATTTTTAAAATTAGATTGATTGTTTTCTTATCATTGAGTTTTAAGTGTTCTTTGTGTATTTTGGATAACAGTTCTTTATCAGATGTCTTTTACAAATATTTTTCTTCCAGTCTGTGGCTTGTCTTCTCATTTTTTTTTTTTTAAGATTTTATTTATTTATTTGAGAGAGTACCAGCAGGGGCAGGGAGGTAGAGGGAGAAGCAGACTCTCCGCTGAGCAAGAAGCCTGATGCAGGACTCAATCCCAGGACCCTAGGGTCATGACCTGAGCTGAAGGTAGACGCTCAACCAACTTAGCCACCCAGGCACCCAACATTTAATTCTTGTTTAAGGCTAGATAATATTTCTTTGCATTTATATACCACATTTTATTTATTCATTTATTATTGGACGAGCATTTAGGTTGTTTCCACATCTTGACTATTAGGAATCATGGTGTAATAAACACGGGAATGCACACTTCAATATCCTGATTTCAATTATTTTGGATAAATACTCAGAGATGGTATCTCTGGATCCTATTATATATATATATATATTTTTTTTCTTTTTTTTTTTGAGGAAACTCCATACTGTCTTCCATAATAGCTATAAAAATTTATATCCCCACCAATAATGTACAAGGGTTTCCTTTTCTCCACATCTTCACCAACACTTGTTTTCCTTCTTTCTTTCTTCCTTTTTTCCTTCCTTTCTTCCTTCCCTTCTTTCTTTCTTTCTTCCTTTTTTCTTTCTTTCTTTCTTTCTTTCTTTCTTTCTTTCTTTCTTTCTTTCTTTCTTTCTTTCTTTCTTTCTTTCTTTCCTTCCTTCTTTCCTTCCTTCCTCTTTCCTTCTTTCTTTTTCTCATTCTCTTTCCCTTTTTTTTCCTTTCTCTCTCTCTCTTTTTCTTTAAATAGCTATTTTAACAGTCATAAGGTGATATCTCCTTGGGGTTTTGATTTTAATTTTTTCTGATTATTGGTAATCTCAAGCACCTTTTCATATACCTGTCAACCATCTGTATGTCTTTTTGGAGAAATGTCTATCAAGTTCTTTGTCCAATTTTTAATTGGATTACCTGTATTTTTTTTTTGCTATTGACTCACAATTCTTTATAGATCTTAGAAATTAACTCTTTATTGGCTGTATGGTTTGCAAATATTTTCTCCTATTCTGTAGGTTGCTTTTTTTTCTGTGTTAATTGTTTCCGTTTTTATGAAGGTTTCTAGTTTGATGTAGTGCCACTTGCCCATTTTTGGTTTTGGTGCCTTTGGTGCTATATCCAAGAAATCATTTAGTAAGACCAATGTTATGAAGCTGTTCCCATATGTTTTGTTCTAGAAGTTTTATAGTTTCAAGCTTTGCAGGACATTCAAACCTTACCGTTAGGTACTTAATGCATTTCGAGTTGTGTTTTTGTTTGTTTGTTTGTTTTATATGATGTAAGATTTCAATCAAGTTAAAAAAAGTTTTAGGAAATAGCCATATTGCCTTCTCCCATTCTTTCCTACCTGGACGCACCCAACTTATTGGCTGGTAAGAACTAGATTCCCTGAAAAATTAGAAAGATTTTAAATGGGCAAATTTACTAGTTTTTTCCAAAACTAAAGTGAAATAGTGCTCCCAGCACACAACTCTAAAATTTTCAAATATGTAAAAGTGCCCATACCATCCAAACCAAATGGTAATCTTTCCCCCATACTGTAAAAATTAACTGGCTGACTTGTGGTTTTTATGAGTGCTATTTTATTCCACAATATAATCTTTTTGAAAAAGTACTTCTCCCTATATGGCAATTTCTAGATAACATGTGTTAAAAGAAATCTAAAGTATACTTGAATTATGGAAGACTTCATTGATTACTGGCCAACAAATTATGATTAAAATTTTAAGTTATTAAAGTGAATTATTAAAAATGAAAATATATAATGGAGGATAATTTTAAGAATTGTTTTCTTATTTCCTAGCAAAGGTAAATTCTTATTTAATATTGCATAATAAATTGTTAGCTATCTCTCCTACATGTTCGATTATTTCATAACATTCTTAGGATATAAAACAAAGAAATTTGGAAAACATCACTTAGTTGTTATCACAAACCATACTCAGAATACATTGAGATTTTAATTCGTGCTTAAAATCCTACAGTATGGATGTAATACCAATTATCTTCTTACAATCTGTTGATAGACTTTCAGTTTTTATCCAGTATTTTTTAATCATAAAGATGTTTTATGTGTAATCCTTGTACAGACAGTCTCTGATTTATAATAGTTCCACTTATAATTTTTTGTATCTTACTATAGGGCAAAACTAATATACATTCAGTAGAAATTGTGCTTGGAGTTTGGAATTTGGATCTTTTCCCAGGCTAGTGATTTGCAGGTGACACTCTCTCGGGATGCTGGGCAATGGAGCAGCTCCCAGTCAGCCGGAAGATCATAAGGGTAAACAACCACTACATTTACAATAATTTTGTACTCATACATCCATTGTTTTTCACTTTCAGTATGGTATGAAATAAATTACATGAGATTTTCGACACTTATAAAATAGTGTTTGTGTTAGAATTTTCCCCAGCTGTAGGCTAATGTAAATGTACATTTAAGGTAGGCTAGGCTAAACTATGATGTTTGATAGCTTAAGTGAATTAAATGCATTTTGACTTAGGATATTTTCAATTCATGTTAGATTTATCAAGACATAACCCTATGGTAAGTTGAGGAAGATCTGTTTATGCAACAACTCATATATCTTTCTTATCTCAATGAGTGAAAAATAACTATTCAAAATTTTGTTTATATATGAGGTTGAAAATCTTTCCCTCTATTTATTAGAAATGTATAAAAGCTTTTAAAAGTTTCTTATACTATCAAAAATGTTGCTTTTTAAAAAAGTTTTTCTAAGTTTTACCTGATTACTTTAATGGCTCCATTTTATTATATTAAACTATTGGACTTCCTGAGATGTCCTTTGAGATACAGATACAGATTATTTCCAAATTGGTAGCCAGCATTTCACCAGCATTTACTAAGAAAACAAATAAACAGATTTTCCTCTGATAATAAATGCCACATTGTGTTACATCCTCTTATAATCTGGAGCTATCTTTAGACTTTACCTTTTTTTTTTTGTACCACAAGTTGTTAGTCATTATCATTTCATAATTCATTTCAGTATTTGATAGGGCTAATTTCTCATCATTAGCTCTTTTTTTTTAAGATTTATTTATTTATTTGACAAAGAGAGACACAGTGAGTGAGGGAACACAAGCAGGGGGAGTGGGAGAGGGAGAAGCCGACTCCCCACTGAGCAGGGATTCTGATGTGGGGCTCCATCCCAGGACCCTGGGATCATGACCTGAGCCGAAGGCAGACGCTTAACGACTGAGCCACCCAGGCTTCCCTCATCATTAGC
Source organism: Phoca vitulina (assembly GCF_004348235.1). Taxonomy (NCBI): domain Eukaryota; kingdom Metazoa; phylum Chordata; class Mammalia; order Carnivora; family Phocidae; genus Phoca; species Phoca vitulina. The sequence continues at coordinate 7,457,618 of NW_022589747.1, read as the reverse complement.
TCTTGATTTTAGTATTTTCTTGGTTGTTTATATTTATTTTTCAATTAAAAAGTCTATGAAATTTATAGTATATATAGACAAATTCTTATAGAATAGGCACTTGCACTACTGAGTCTGACTTCGTAAGAAATTGTATGTATTGTGATTAATTTGAGTGATCGTTTATGTTTCTTTATAAAGTTTTACTGCTTTATTCAAAAAGATCTGCACATTTTTGTTGTTTATATTTGAAGATGCAAATTATATTTAATCTTCATAACATATATATTATATATATGATATATATACTCCTTCACAAAAGAAATGTTTTATTAAGCAGAAATATGACATAAGTGTTTTAAATCTCATAAGCCAAAAATTAATTTTTCTGCTTACACCCTGTGGCAGAAAAGGTCATAGCCAATGATGATACAGTGGGTAACTAAAATAGAGCTGTGTCCACAGTGAGTTTACAGCTTAAGGGGTGAAATAGATTAGGAAATACTAAGCAATGAAAAATAAACAAAAAACCTCAGCAACAGAATTAGATCTTTTGTTGCCAACTTCAGAACATTTCCAAGTACTCCACATGTCATCCTATTTTGCAGTCCAGCATATGGATCTTTGAGTGCTCTAATTCGTCTGTTAGGGTAGCCAAAATAGCTGTCTTGGTCATGCTGCGCTCAGTTAATTGAACTTGGAGAATGGCTCAAGTTTGAATGTACAATATAGAATAGAGAAGTGCACATTTACTCAGATAAACTGCAGCAATGATAAAGTTGCTAAAGCAAACATGTTTATTATTTAAAGTGACTAGCTAGCTGATCAAAGTTTTCAGGAGCACTGGATTAGTGTGTGTGTGCCTACAGGAAATGAGCCCATGAAGATTGCCATGCTAATGTAATCGACTGGATCATGAAAAGAGCAATCAAACATGTTTAGCCCTCTTTTATGTGGGCAAGCTACTTGTATAATTTTATTCAAAGTAATTCACAATGAGTTTTAAGAAAAATTAAGAGAGAAGCAATTCTATAACTAATGCTTTGATCACTATCTATAGCATTGAAATTTACAGTTTATTAAATATTTTTCCACATGTTCTTTTAAGTGGTCCTTAGCACAAATTGAGTTGTTAAAATCAGAAGACCATATTGTATTTATATATTTTGAGATTAGAAAATTGTAGTTTAAAAGACACATTGTTTTGAATAAGTTCCATCATTGTTAAGAGATCTGAGAGTAGGATTTTTAATATAATGGAAGTAGTAACACAAAATTATAGTGTGAGTAGCAAAGCATATTCCATTTTAAGGATTAAAGATCTATCATTGCTCTTTCTACTAAGCCACATGAGTAGCTCTTAACTTGCTCTTCTACCATTTGTCTATTTATTCAATTGATAATGGTGCTAAATGCAATTTCTTAGCATTTTCAGATCAATAAAAATAAATTTATAAAACTTTCATGTGTGTCAAATGTGTAATCTTTTCTATACATAAAACTTTTCATTTGGAACAAGGTATTAGTTGCATTTGAGAACTAACAGCAAAGAAAATCCATACTCATATAAATTTTTATATGCAATAAATCATATATTTCTACCTTTAAAAAATCTATGAGATTAAGAAGACAATTTTCCCACATAGTAACAATCAAAATAAAACAATTTGCTTAATGTTTTGTTTTTTTATTGACTTTCATTTCCATGGAATCTATAAAGCTCTTTGAATACAATCAGTTAGGGAAACAAATATGAGACCAGTCTAATAATACCTCTAATACATAGACATTACAAATAAATGTACTGTGTTCCAAATAAAAATTCAATGTTATCTTTTTTTTATGTTGCACAGAACTATGTAATGTAGGAAAATAATCTAAAATAATACATTGATATCACATCTATTGTCTATATCTCTTGAATATCAGTAGTGTTGTCTCATCTTTAGTAGAAAATGAAATTTCCAATTACCATTTCCAAGGTCATTCATGTTTAGATATGCTCTTCCCTTTGAAACAATTCTCACATCACAGTACAGACCAAGATAAGCTTTCTGATTTGCAGAGGTGAAACACCTTGGTTCTCAACTTATTCAAAACTTACATCTAACTGAAACCATTATTAGTGAAATAATGGCTTGGGAAATGAAACCAAATGGCCTTTTCCCATAAGAAACACCTTAGGTATTTGCTAAAAATAATAATTTCAATCTATAGTTTGCGGCAGATTTTATATTTTGCAACATTGATGGCATATATTTTGAAGTATATTTTCTTCCGAATTTTATTAAGTGGAACACCATCTAAATCAATTATTATTTTGTTTTTAATTATGTCATCCAGGCAGTGCTATTATTTATATCTGCATGTGCACTCAAATGCTGCCTTCCACAGTTTCTAATTTGTTACAGAATATTTATAATTAAATACTAAAAAACATTTATGTGCAAGTCTAAGTACAAAATTAATTTCATCTCTTTTGATCTGAATCATTAATTAGTAGTAATTCTTATAAGTGAATTCTATAATTCCTAGATTTTAACTGGATAAAATATATATGTTTACATGGAAGATATTTACTACCTAGACATATTTGCATGTATGTGATGTGTATTTCAAGGGTTTTGTAAACATTGTTTTTCTTTTTCCATATAACCACATTTTGAAATAAATATTATTATCTATCCCACTTCAGAAGCAAAGCTTATCTAAATAAAATAACTTGACGAAATTCATACAGTTACTTAGAGTTGAAGCAATGATTCTCAGCCAGGTCTGCCTAAATCCTGAGCCCCCATCTGCTTCAATTGTCTTAATGATCAACTTTGAGAATCAACGTCTCCGTTCTAGAAGATTTGGCGTTGCAGTCACCGGCCCGGCCATAAGAAATTTGGCCTCTGATGCCATTCCAACTTGTCACATTTTAAGTTCCCTTTTGCTCTGAATTCTCATCTCTATTGTTTTGTAATACCTATCAATATCATCTCAAACAACAAAAAATGAAAGTCCATTAAGGGTATATTTGGCATTTTTAATGTTTATTTTAATTTGGACTTAATTAATGAATACAGTTTGATTGTGGTAGAAGCTTGGATCTGAGTCCCTGTTCCACCACTAAACCATGTGATACCCTGGCTGTTGTAAAGTTGTCACCGATGGTCACACAACTGGGTTCAGAATAAATTGGGCAATGACATGCGGGTTGATTTTTTTTTTTTAAGATATTATTTATTTATTTGTCAGAAAGACAGAGAGAGAGAGCACAAGCAGAGGGAGCTGCAGGCAGAGGGAGAAGCAGGCTCTCTGCTGAGCAGGGAGCCCATCATGGGACTAGATCCCAGGACCCTGAGATCATGACTTGAGCTGAAGGCAGTCGCTAAACCGACTGAGCCACCCAGGCATCCCGGGGGGTTGATTTTTTTAAATGAAAGAATGAATAAATAAAAACAAGCTGTATTGAGGAAAGAGTAAAGTTCTAAACTTGAGTCAACAAAGACTAGAAAAAAAAATTGGTCTTCTATCTTCCCTCCTCCCACAGAGACCTTCCAAAGGAGCATCGGCACCCGGATGGATCTCACTTTCTCATAGAACAAGTGTGAGAAAGTGGGCTTGCAGGAGGGATTCACTGACTGCTTATTGCTAAGTAATGCAGTTTTGAGGCATTACCTAACCAAGTAGTTTTCTGAGAACATCATCTGCTTGGCCCCTAAAGGCCTTGGAGATGTTGGGATGTTAGATCGCCCCCCTGTTGGGAGGAGAAATAAACACACCCCATGAGAAGGAACTGAGCTCCAGGGCAGCTCCACCTTTGGAAGAAAGGGTTCCAGCCAACAGATTTCCAGGACAACCCGGGTGTCAAACTGAACCATTTCCCCACAGTTTTCTTTGCATCACAATGCCTCATTTACTTCACTTGCAAATGGTGGCAATAATATTATCTACCTTATAGAATCGTTAAGAAGTTTGCATGAGTTAATTTATAAAACAAGCATCTCAAATACAGTAAAGAAGATGTGTCACTTAGTGTTATTACCAATTTATTCTATGAAACATGTCAATCATCTCAGGCACATGGCCCAAACAGCCCTCAACATATGGCAATCAGCAATACTGATGCATTTAATTAAAATATATTTTCTATTTTTGTTCGTTTACTTTTAATTACTTAATGTTGACTCTACAATGGGATATTTGTTGTAAAGAGTGACAGAGAATAGGTTTTGGAGTCTGGCAGAACTGTTTTTCACTCAGTTTGTGCCACTTACTATTTAAGTGACTTTGGGCAAATTACTTAACCACTCTGAGCCTCAGTTTCTTCATTTGTAAATTAGCTAAAACTTATATGCTGAAGTCATTAGAAGAAAAAATTAGATAACATTCAAATGCTGTCTGACATATTATAGGTGCTTAATTAATGTTAACTCCTCCCCTCACCGTGCACAAGATTTATAGCCTTCTCAGATGTAAAGTTTATTAAAAACCACAATGAAGATTTATTTGATTTTAAAATTGCTTAGGAAGCCAGACACTTTGGTTATTTAGTTGATTCAGCTGTCTGATGGAGTTCCTTAGAATTACAGTGGTATTATTGCTCGTGATTTTTTTATGAGATTGAAGTTACTTACATAACAGACGCTGTGGCCTAAAACTATAATGTTAATAGTGAATTGTGCTCCATTTCCATGGTGCTCAGAAGATTTAAGTGCTTTTGAGTAGGGTGCTTTGTATTTGTGTAGCATTCCAAAATTTTCAACCAAATCATCTAATAATTACTGAACCTTGTGAATTTTGTGGTCAGAATTACTGCTCACGAATTATGAAGGCTTGGAGGAAGGCACACTCCTTTAGAGGAAAGATGATTCCCTTGTAAAGGAAAAAAAAAATCAGTGTCTATTTAGATTCATTAATAAATGACAAGATAGTCACCCTCCACCAGGCTCTCTGGAGGAATGAAGCTTACAATGGATAATGTAATAATAAAACTTGAGTATACCACTTCTCTGTGGCTGGAGTCTCCCATCAACTCATTGGCCATGTTTCCTGCACTAACTAAAACCTTCTGCCAACCTCTCTCATTACAGAAATGGTGTCCCGGCCGCTTGCCTGGCCTTGAACAAAGTGTGGCAATGCTGTATTCATGTGCTCTTTCTCAAACTCACCACCCTTCTTTCCTCTTCATCTCTTATAAGGAAAAAAAGTACCTTCCTTCATGTGTTGGGGGACTATAACATTTAGTCTCCAAACCATGACAGTTTTGAAAATGAAACAGCGCTATTAAAAATTATAGCAGGAAAACAGGAGTCCTCAGGGACTGTTCTGAGCAAATGTGGGCACATGGTCACCCTATGCAAGGTTTTCAGGAATCATTCCTGCTTCCTTGACCCTCCAACTTTATCTCTTGTAATTCTTGACCTTTTTTCTATATGTTCTGGATACTCTAAATTGATAAAATGCCTTGGATAAGCTATCTTGTTTCATTTTCTCAAAGTTTAGATAAGGCCAACATGATTTGTCCTCTTAGATCAAATCATTAGTTCTCTGATCTCTTCTCCAACACTTTACTTAAATCTCATCTAGCCACACTGGACTCAGTTTTAGAAAAACCAGCCTCACTCCTGCTCAGGACTTTTGCATTTGCTTTACACTCTACCTAAGCTGCGTTTCTCCTAAAGCACTATGCCCCTTTTTTTCCTTTAGGCTTTTACTCAACATCACTTCCTCATGGGACCTTCCCAGTTTACCCCAACTAAAATGATGACCTTCCCTCTCACTCTGTTCCCTACGTCTCTTCCCTGCTTTATCCCTACTTAGTATTTGTTTTCAAATAAACTCTACATATATAACTTAAGCATATATTATTGTGTTGAATTTCCAGCATCTACAAGTGTTTAGCACATGGCATTTAATAGATCTTGTGAATTTGAGAGTGTTCATGACCTTGTTCCTCCCTTTGTTTGTACTATCCCACACTTTTTTCTTTGGGAAAGCGGTGTTCATTCTTAAAAATTCAGCTCATTTGTAACCTATTTTAGGAAGCCTTCTCTGACCCCCAGGCCTGCTATTTGCCATCAGGGCCTGTCACAGTCACCTTTTGTCCTGAACTTACATCATATCTCCTATAATTTTCCTTCAACTTGCCTACATCAGCATTAGACCAGGAGCTCCTTCAGATCAGGGAATGGAATTTATTGCCATTCCTCTAGTTCAATACAACCAACGCTTATAACATTGACTGAGTTATTTGCACATCTCCAATGTAGGGAAACTCGCTACTTTTAGTCAATCTACTTCATCTTTAGATGGTTCTGATGCTCACAGATTTCTCTAAAATTTCTTGATTAATAGCTCGCCACCCTTTCACATGTGTAATGCTCCCTAGACTAATAACAGTTAAACCTAATTATAGAATTGTGCACTGCGTGTCACATGTATATAGATATTCTCATACTTTCTCAAGAAGTTCTATATTATTGAATCTTATATTTAGGTTTGTAATACATTTTGAATTATTTTTTTGTATATAGTGTGAGGGAAGAGTGAAGATTTTCCTCCCCCACCTCTTCTTCCTGTTCTTCTACTTCTTTCTTTTCTTTTCCTTCTTCCATGTGTATGTCCCCTTGTCCTGGTATCATTTATTGAAAAGACAATTCTTTCTCTCATTGAGCTGTATTGGAACTTTTGTTGAAAAGCAATTGACCATGATTGTAAAGATACATTTCTGGACTCTGAATTCTGTCCCATTGACCTAGCCTATTCTTTTCCCAATACCACAGTATCTTGATTACTAGGACTTTGGAGTAAATTTTGAAATTTAGTAATGTAAGTCCCCCAACTTTGTTCATCTTTTCTGAAATTCTTCTGTCTTCTGGACCTTTCATTGCCATATAAATTTTTGGATCGACTTTCAATTTCCACAAAAAATTGTACACAGAAGTTTTGACAGGGATTCTTTCAAATTTGTAGATCAATTGGGTAGAAGATGGTGTCTTCCAACCATGAATATAGAATCTCAGTTTATTTAGATCTTTAATTTCTCTCAGCAATATTTGTGCTTTTCAGTATACGAATGTTATACTTTTTAAGTTAAATTTATTCTCACTTATGAATACCTATGATAGATTTTTTGGTGTTTTTATTCTTTGTTTATTTATTTTTAGTATATATCATGAGAAATTTATATTCAATATATCATTAGATATCCTAATCTTCAATTTTTTTCTGCATATTTATTATAAATTTTTTAAATTTGATTTCCTCACAGGTTTTAGCTATGAGACAAAACTGTACATCCTGGCTTGCTTCATTTACTTTAGCAAGAAGCAAGAGATACTCATAACCAAAGAATTCTTCCTGCTACTTAGAAGAGCAATATGAAGTCAGGTTTGAAAGCAAAATAGTAATGTGTCTCAAAAACCTTTTGTTTATATATTGTTTTATAGCTTTTGTATTGCTTTCACATGTGCTATCTAATTTGATTCTTACATGAACCCTATAGAGGGAAAGTCATATATCATTATTACCCAATCAAAAAATGAATAGGATAAGCCATAGCGATTATGTTCTCTAGTACTTTGCAAAGTCTGGGTGAAAATCAGCAATTCCTGACCTTTCTCTAGAGTTCTTTTTTTTTTTTTAAAGATTTTATTTACTTATTTGACAGAGAGATAGAACACAAGTAGGCAGAATGGCAGGCAGAGGGAGAGGGAGAAGCAGGCTCCCCACTGAGCAGGGAGCCTGATGCGAGACTCCATCCCAGGACCCCGGGATCATGACCAGAACTGAAGGCAGACACTCAACTGACTGAGCCACACAGGCGCCCCTCTAGAGTTCTTTTCACCACTTTATAGATGTGTTCATTTGGCTGACAGCATATGAATGTATATGCTGCCCCATTATCTGATAAGCTGTCTCTTTCAATGATATTTTCCTTCCTGATGACTTGAAAGTTTCAAGCTATAACTCATCATCTGGAATAATTATTCACAAATTGAAACTGGAATCAATGACTAAAGAATAAATTCACCATTGTCATTTCACACTAACAAATATTACAGTTATGAAAAAAAGTTAGTTATTATCCATGAAAAAAATGTATCAACTTTTTAAAAGCTATTGACTGTCCATAAAAATTCTCCTTGAGTTTATAAAGTGTCTATACATTTATTTTTATAAGAGTCAAGTTTAGAAAATAGGCAGTGCTTCTAATTTATATTCAATGTAATCATCTGTTATCTATTTAAACCAGATAAAGTAAATGAGATAAAGGAAATAGGCACCAATTTACACTAGCTATTAACTTTCCCAGGGGTACGCTATTAGAATTTAAAAAAAAAAAAAAAGAGTTTGTTGAGATTGTCCTTCAATTTAATTTCATTCAGTAATACCACTAATGACCCCATTGAGGACATTAAAAGTTTCCTTTTCTGATCAATCTTCAGAATATTGAACTTTATAAAGTATCTACTGACTAATCAGCTAAATAAATCAAGGTCACCTTTAAGACAGCATCCTACAGCTAATTGTGGGTGTAAGACTTGTTACACAACTCTCAGGCAGAGAGAGCTATGTCCTTTAAGCCCCAGGGTTGCACCAAATTACTTCATTTGCTTGTTCAACAATCTATTCTGAGGGCAGGAAGACTTTACTCAGGAAGTGTTGCAATAAATTCAAAGGAAAAGTTGAGGCCAAAACGTTTTTCAAAATACAGTATCTCTTCCATACATTATATGTAATATTAGTTTGGATATTTACAGTCTAAAAATTTACAGTCTAACAGTGAATGTATGAGCAAGAAGTTTCTTATCTTTCTTTTCTTCTCCATTTTTTTTCCCACTATCTTTAAGTTAGCATGGGGGGGGGGCAGGGAAGAAAAGGTAAGTTTTGTTTTATGTTACTTTCTAGTCATGTGGTCACACTGCTGTTGAGGTAAGTTACATAAGTTTGATCATAGCTTTGAAATTCAAATAACTTATTTCTCTCTCTCTATATATAAATATATGTATATGCCATTATAATATATGTATATGCCATATACTATATTATTGGGGGAAAAATATATGGGATATTGACAGAATTTCTCAGCAATTTAGAGTTAGAAGGGACACAAATGAAGTAACAATGAGTACAAACTTGTCATTTTGTAAAGGAGGAACAGTAGGACATTTTTACTGAATTTTTCTAAATGGGATAGAATTGGTGGCCTAGATATATCTTGAAGATGCTTCTCCTCATCCCCAGCTACAGTTGGGTTTCCTGGAAGGCAAACTGTGAGACTGATGTTTGTATGCAAGAAATGTATTGAGGAGTGCTGTGGGATGAACCTGTTGTGGGGAAGGAAGGAAGCAAAATTGAGCACAGAAGTTGAACTCCTGGGGCGGCTGGGTGGCTCAGTCTATTGAGCATCCAACTCTTGATTTTGGCTCAGGTCATGACCTCAGGGTCATGGATCAAGCCCCACGTTGGGCTCCATGGTCAGCATAGAGTCTACTTCTCTCTCCATCTCTCCCTCTGCCCCTCCCCCTGCTCTTTCTCGCTCTCCAAAATAAATAAATAAATCTTAAAAAAAAAAAAAGAAGAAGTTGAACTCCCACAGGGACCTCAGCTAATCCTTCCTCACAGGGAGTACCTAAAGCTAAAAAGGTACTCCAGTTCGGTCCCAAATGGGGCAATGGAGTTGGCCTTTATCCCTTTACATTGGCCAGTCGTTCTATGTGGGGTGCCCTCAGGAAGGAAGCATGACCTTGAAAAAAAGTGGCTCTCTTCAGCCAAGGGGGAAGTGTCAGAGAGGGATTTGGTTGAAAGTTGCCAGTGGTCAATCATCCCAGCAGCTACGGAATGAGTGCTTCATTCTTGAAGGAGCGTCTGGGAGGTGCCCCACCACTTACACTGCATTGAAATTGTGCACTTACCTGGAAGATAGGGCATCTTATCTTGTCAAAAGTGAGGCACTGAAAGAATCTGAGACATTAAAATGATCCTCTATGACATATTTTTCCCATTAGGAAAATATTTGGAAATCACTTTTCAAAAAACAATTATATAACTTAGATTATTTGTTTAAATATCCTTTATATTATCTTGATTGAAAAATTAGATTATATAGTTTGTAGAAAAAAACAGAGGTAGAGTAAAATTAAGTTTTAGATGTGATTAGAATATGCTGTGTTGGTTTTCTAGGGCTGCCATAACAAATTACCATGAACTAGGTGGCTTTAAAACAATAAAAATTTATTCTGTCATAGTTTAGGAGGCCAGAAGTCTGAAATCAAGCTGTAGCAGGATCTGTTGATTTGGAGGTTGTGGGGGAATATCTGTTCTGTGTCTCCCTCCTAGCTTCTGGTGGTTGCTAGCAGTCTTTGACATTCTTTGGCTTATGGCACCTTCACTCCCATCTCTGCCTCCTTTGTCACAGACCTTGTCTGTGTGCATCTCTCTGGATCCTTTCCTGGTCTTAAAGGACAGTAGTCATTAGATTTAGGGCCCTCCTAATCTGGTATGACCTTATCTTTACTAATTACTTCTGCAAAGACCCTGTTTCCAAGATCACATTCTGAGATTCCATGTGGACAATTATCTCTGGGGACACTTTCAACTCACCATGTATGCATTGAGTCTTCTTATTTACCATTGCAATTCATGGAAAGAGTTACCATAAAACATCGAATTTTCCCATGAGTATAGTTTTATTTGAGGTTCCGTTTTGACCATATATTCACCATTGTGACCTATACTAAGATATGTATCCTTATAATAAATACTGAAAATTAATATATTGAATACAAACACAAAATTATGCTGTCAGTACCATCCAAAGGACACTACTACAATGAGTTCATTCATTGTACTGAAGACCCCATGTAGTGTAAACAAGGGGATACACAGACAGCACTTAAAATATCCTAAACACTGCCATAAATTTATTATGAAAGAAACATGAGAGATAAAAAAAAAACCCTCCATTTAAAATTTAATAAAAATATGTTTGCCTTGGAAGTGAGAGAAGCAAGGGAAATGATTTAAATAAAGTATATCTCTTTAAAATGCTACATGTAGAAACTTAATCTCATGTCTTCTTTTTTCTGGCTAAACATTTTTTTTCTCTAGAAGCAGAGACATTCTAATGCATTCCATTGACCTTAGGGTTACCTCATAGTAGCTTTCTAGACATTTCATAAATGCTTGTGGTTGCTTTCATCTTCATGATGATGATGTTTTCCTCAGTGAAAGATATTTTTAAATGTAAGTCCTGACCCAGCATTTCTTTCCTCACTTGCTCTCATTTCCTCAAGTTATTCAAAGCTGACCTCAATATCTTACCCTTGAAAAGTTAAGAGGAAACTGGTGGCTACCACTGAGTTGATAAGTAACTCAGTTTTGTTAGGCATGACAAAAATTACTATTAACTCTTACATGGTGGAGAATAATTGAGGCTATAAGACACTGTAATAGGTTGAAGAATGGTTAACATAATCTAGTAGGATGGCCTAAGTTAATCAAAACATATTTACTTAAAAATCAAAACCCTTTTAAAAATTCCAAGAACAAGTTTTAAGCAGAATTTGGATGTAACATTGTTCCATGAAAGGGAAATATAAGCAAAATGACCCCCAAAGGCCAAAGGAGCCATAAGAACAAAAGAAAAGGCTCATAAGTCCAGCTTGATAAGAAATGATTCATTAAGGGGACTTACATATAGAAGTGTGTCTCGGATGGCAGCAAGATGAATAGATCTCTGCAAGCCCACAGCCCATAAGACTTGTTTTAATAGCTCTAGAGACCACCCTGGAAGAAATGTTTGAGAATCATAGTCCTATCTCCAGAGAAGACCAAGGACATTGTGCCCCAAGGGTGTGCTTAAGGGTGTGGGAAAACAAAAAGAAGGTGTCTAAGGCATGCTGTGCTCAAGAAGGCTTCAGGTCGGGCGCCTGGGTGGCTCAGTTGGTTAAGCGACTGCCTTCGGCTCAGGTCATGATCCTGGACTCCCGGGATCGAGTCCCACATCAGGCTCCCTGCTCGGCGGGGAGTCTGCTTCTCCCTCTGACCCTCCCCTCCTCATGTGCTCTCTCTCTCATTCTCTCTCTCTCTCTCAAATAAATAAATAAAATCTTTAAAAAAAAAAAAAGAAGGCTTCAGGTCACAGAGTGGTCATCATGGCGGATTTGTACAAGTTGGCATCAGGCTGGTTCACACAAACATGCTTTTTTCTGACCTGTTAGATGGGTCTCTCTTTTGCTCTTTCTTTTTGTTCAAATGTTCTTGAATTTCTCTCCAAACTCCCCACCTCAATACACATGGATTATTTTTTTAAGTGAAAGCTAAAATTCTTCATTTAGTTATTTAAATGTAGACACATGGATAAATACAGATATGGTATTACTAGATAGATGATAGATAGATAGAAAGATAGATAGATAGATAGATAGATAGATAGATAGATAGATGATAGATGATGGATAGATGATAGATAGATGATAACAGTTAGATAACTTCTTTAAAATAGTCTATAAAGGTAAAAAAGAAATTAGGGCATGAAGACACAGATGCCTGAAATGAACTACCTGAGGTTATATTGTGAGTTAATGCCAGAAAAAACAAGGCATCTTTTTTCCACACTGACATGTACCTGCTGAGAGATGTGTGGATACGTGAAGAGGGATGTATCTGTAATCCAAGCCTACAAGTCCTGGGGACTAGGTAAGAAAGCCATTTTGGGATATGGGTTTGTAGTTTTTAAAAATAGATTCTTCCTAAGAGAAAATGTGGGAACAAGGACAACATTGGGATTAAGAATTATGGGGTCAATTAGTGGGGGCTGAAGTTAAAGGAAAATTGAAGACAAGTATTTGGGAGCAAACGGAAGCTCAGGGGAATTGGGACCCTTCAATGGAGCAGGGAGTTCCCAGAGGACTAACACTCAGCAGGGAGTTCCCAGAGGACTAACAAAAGGGTTTAAAAGAGGGCGCCTGGGTGGCTCAGTCGTTGGGCGTCTGCCTTCCGCTCAGGTCATGATCCCAGGGTCCCGGGATCGAGTCCCACATTGGGCTCCCTGCTCGGCGGGAAGCCTGCTTCTCCCTCTCCCACTCCCCCTGCTTGTGTTCCTGCTCTCGCTATCTCTCTCTCTGTCAAATAAATAAAATCTTTAAAAAAAAAAAAAAAAAGGGTTTAAAAGAGAATAAAGTCAGTCAGATTTAAATATCTGCTTGGCCCAAACAGTGTGAAGCTATCTTAAAGAGTGATAATCAAGGACTTTACTAAAAACTCCCACTTCCAGGCAAGAAGAAATAATAGAAACAAGTTTATCCTCCCACCTAAAACAAACAGAATGTGACAGTATCTATGAAACAATGGATTTAAAGACACTAGACATTAGGCAACAAGGAGAGGCATCCCTGATAGGAGAAAAGCATGAGGTGAGTCCTATGATTGCCTCAGTTATCTTAAAAGAGTTTCCAGAATGAGATAGAGGTATGGTGCATCAGTTAGGTTTTGCCAGAGAAACAAAACCAATAGGATGGGGGGG